>NC_142649.1:36225378-36528409 GCF_055504915.1 Nelumbo nucifera
CTTTGTAGGGGAGCTCGTGTAACAACTTGTACCCGGGGCGTGGAGACATGTAGTAACTACCCTGTGCTCGGGTAGAACACAGACAAAATTCTTTTTGATGGAAAGGATCGAGGAAAAAATGTCGAGGTCAAGAGGTCGATTATAGTCATGAAAAAGGGAGATAGTACCTATAATGTTACGATTGGAGTTCAGGTGGAGCTGGTCTATGGCGATGTCAAAAAATTTGACGATCTCGACTATGAAAGGGTAGAGTGGAAAACGAAGGCCAGCTACGAGTTGTTCCTCGAAGACCACAATCTCATCGTGACCGTGATCCCAAGGAAATTGGCCTAAGGGGATACTAATAAACAAGATCGTAGGAAGTTTATAGCGATCAACCAAGGATAGGAGTTTGTCCACTATCATTGTAGACGGACCGAAGTTGTCTAGTAGGCAATCTCGGGGTGAGGAGGAAGCCAATTTCCTAGAAGCTTCTCGTTCTCACCGAGGTGAGTCTACCTCGAACGGATTGGGGTCCTCATCCTGTGCCGAAGTGCCCACCGCGGCAGGATGAAGCCCCGCAGTCCATGCTGAGGTACCCACCTTGGCCCCAGCAGACTCACCACTCCCATCTAGAAGGCTATCTAAACTAAGGCCAGACCTAATGAATAAAAAGGGAACAAGTGAACTCGAAGTAAAAAGGGGTGGAACAAGGTGAACTCACCGAAAGGCGAAAGAGGAAGCGAACTACCCTGGATACAAGACGCGAGCTGGAGAATGGATGCGCGACCTCAACTCTCAAATGCACTTTGAATGACGAAGGAAAGGGAACCTAGGTCCCCCCTATTTATAGCCACCATATCTGAGAACTGATGGTTCAGATCAATGCGATCCTACGGCTCTCGTGAAAACCGGTCGCACTCCCTTCGAGGAAAGATTTTGGTTGAGCACGGTTTTTGGCATCCGCGCAGTTTATAAACTGTGTCAAGTCCACACATCCCCAACACGCGATCTGGTTTTTTTTCCATTGAGCCACATGGGTTACATCGGTACGACCAAAAAACTGGGAGGTGAACCAAGAAAAATTAGGCCAACCTGCTTGCACTGATCGTGAACTCCCCGCACCGTGACTCCTGGCATGGGGAGTGGGGGGCAATTGATGAGGGGTAAGTTGGCCCAACCTAGCAACCAAGGTACACATGGACGCGATCAGCCACTAGGATGACAACTCAGCAAGGGAGCCTCACCAGCAGCTCAGGACCTCGAGGTCTTGAGCACCTCGCCATAAAGGCACCTCGGTACCTAATCTAGTTTGTAGCCAAAGAACCGAGGTGCAAGTTCAAGGCCAAAGAACCAAAGCGCCACGTAATCGACTCCAGGAGCTTCTTCAATGGACTCCGAATTCCTCAAGATCACGGCATCTATTAACAAAACTCATCCTCACTCCGCCCGAATTGGAGGGAATTGGTAAACCTTATCAACTGGTGCATTGCTCTCCTTCGAAAATGGAATGGATCTTGTCTACGCAGCCCAGAGATCCCGGAGCCTTTTCATAAGATTCACGACTACTCTAATATATAAGGGCATCAATCCTCAAAGCGAAGGTACACGTGATTATTTGCTCACTATCACTCTAGCATTCATGTATCCAGCTCGCATCCACAATATAGTACTGACTTAAGCATCGGAGCGACCTCGCTGGGTTAGCCACCCCGAGTTCTCTGATCTATTATCTTGCAGCTTGGTCCAGCTCATCACGCGACTGGTGTTCAAATCATCTTCCAGCTAGGAGTATCCAGATCGCGCACTATCAAAAAGAATTTCCACATTGGGAAAAAAATGAGAGATGCAAGGGATCTCTTATATACAAGAGTTGTCCATAACTCAATAGTTTAGTTTTTGGATTGTAATTGGTGTTATTTGTGTCTAAGTCTTACGCCATGTACATATACTATAGCCCCTCAATTTTGACAAATGAGAACTCTCAGTTTTGTCAATGGACCAGTTTTGGTTTGGACCCCATCCAAATCAGAATCAATTTGGATAAATTGGACGGACCAACACGACATTGAATTTGACTAATCCAGACTTAATGGTCCAAAGTATTTATTGGATTGGATTAGACCTGGTCTGTCCATAATGAATTTATATTAGATCGGGTTGGGTTGATCCAATATCTAGTCAATTGATAAAAATATAGGTGTCAATGAATCGGGTTTGAGTTGAATCCAATCTAAATTAAAACAGAACCGAATAGATTGAACAGTACAAACATTAAATTGGACCAATCCAAAATGGTCCAAAATATTCATTAAATTGAATTGGACATGGTACATTTGCAATGAATTCACATTGGATTGGATTGGATTGAACCAAATCCAGTCAAATCACCCCTGATTGGTTGTGTGGCAAAAAAAAATGTCCAACCGATATAAAACTAAATAAACAAACTCAAAATGGAAAGATTCCAGAGACGGTTGTAATATGCAATCAACCAACCAAATGATGGGTGTTGGGTGGGATCCAAAAAATCAATTTCCCTAATTTTCAGTTTAAAGAATGCGATTAAAAAAAGATTTTTACAAGCCTCAACTTGTGTTTGGTTTGTCCCAAAATTTTAGATTTTGCCTTGGATAGTTGGATATCATGTCCATATATTATACAAGTAAGATTCCTTTTGTTGAAATTGAAGAAACTAACTAACACATGCAAAGGCAAAATATAGATAGTTGGTAGTAGGATATATATTTTCTAATGGCAAATTGACAATATATTTTCGTTCTCAATCTATCTGGAACCGAACACTCTTTTTTATCAAGTCAAGTCGCCAAGAAAAAAAAGCCCATTCCCCACTCTCTATTATAACTCTTATCTCAACCTCTCCCTTTTCTAATTAATTTAGTACGTTATATATATATATATATATATATATATATATATATATATATATACACATATATATATATGTACCCCAATCCTATAAACCTAAACAAATGTCTTATACTTTCTTTTTCAAATATAAATCAGGTCGTGTTGGTTGGCACAACATGGCCCGCATGTGGCCCGTGCAAAGTGCGGGCCGGGTTGGGGTGTGTTTTCCTCTCCTAGAATATTTTAGGGTGTTGGTCCGGCATGGCCAACGGCCCGAATCCGTGCGGGCCTGTGCCATGCCATGGACTAGGTTAATCCATGGGCCAAGCCTTGGGCTAGGCCATGCAACAATTAGGTCAAGCCATTTTTTTTTTAATTTTGAAAACATAAAGAAAATTTTAACATAAATTAAAAAATAGACAAAAAATGAAAAGGATCTTAAAATTTTAATTTATATGAATTTTGATGTATAATATGCAATAATAAAATGAAATAATATAATAAAATTGAAAATAAAATTATATATAGTAATATAATATATATGTGTGTGTGTGTGTATGTGGGTCGTGTCGACATGTAGGCTGTGGGCGGCGTGCGACCCGCTTAATCGTGTTGTGTCGTGCTGGCCCATGGATCTAAAACCCTAGGCCCAACACAACCCATATGATCATGCCGTGCTTGGCATGACCTACAATCCGTTGTACCGGGCTGTGTTGGGCCGGTTCAAAATCATGTCAGGCCATGACGGATCACAAGCGACACAACCTAATTTACCTCTAATTATGAATTGATGATTCCCTTCAAAAATTTGAATAAAAAAAAAAACCTATAAAAAATAACATTAGTTAGGTGCAAAGGACCGATCCGGTGAACCATATCATCTAACTCTTTTGACCTCTTCATGAATTGTTGAGCAAGAGTTTTAGGTACAGTAAACGATAAGGAGATACAGTCTTATCGTTTTTGTATGTTAGGTTTTGTACTTTACAAATTTGTATTTGTATTCTTTCCAAACTAAGCCCTAGGTTCACATTTTGTCTTCTTTAATCTTTATCAAGAAAATGGTCCCTTAATTCAACAAAAATAAAGAGAAAATTGTCCAATATTAATTTATAATTTAATTTTCACAAGCTGAAAAAAGCAGTGGAAATCAGATCCAATGTCGTGCAAAACCTTGTATGTGTTTGGTTCCGTTTACGTTTATTAAGTAAATGCTGCCACATAGGTGCCCCATCAGCAAAGGCCTCATTATGCTCATCTGTATGTATCAATGTTTACAAAAGCAAACATCGTTTTCTTTGCGCCTCTCCTATTTCATGAAGCTTTATTTTGGAGCTTCCCCAAACAAGTAGGCGTTTATTGGCACCTTTGCTGAAGTGGTGTCTAATGACGCCTATATGTCATAAATGCCCTCATTAATTGCTTTTCTCGGTTTTACAGCCACACAAGTACAAATCGTTTACTCAATAAATGTTAACGGAACCAAACACATACCTTTTAGCATGATTTTCAAAACCGAACCAGATCAGACAGTTGGACCAGAAAAACCGAGAACCGATTAGGCGACCGATTTCATTTTTCCCCAAAACTAAATTTTTGCAAAAAACTGTTGATTTGACCAACAAATCGCTGACCCAAGTGATTGAACCGTTCGAACCATTCAAATCTTTTTTTATTTTTTGTCAGAACGGGCGGACCGTTTGACTCGGGAATCGAACACTGACAGGGTCGGTTTTAAAAAGCTTGCCTTTTGATATACTGGTATCCCCAATTTAGTTTTTATTTTAAAAGCTTTAATTACCAAATCGGTGTGCAAATCTTCTAGAAGCCTTTCCACGTGCTAACAAAACAGAAAAAATCAAGTCAGAATTACTTGTCAAGTCAAACCAAAGAGGGCTTTATTTTGTGAGAAAGAGGGAGGTAGAACTTAGAAGACAACATCTTCTAGAAGCCTTTCTCTTATCCAGAGCGTAAGGCTAAAGTAGCAGTTATCATTTTAATTGTGAGAAAGAAGGGGAGGAGTCAACATCTTCCAGAAGCCTTCCTCCCTCTCTCTTCCCCCCTCTCTCTTATCCACAGCTTAAGGCCAAGGCAGTTATTATTTTGAGATAGGAGGAGTCAGAAGAGGAGGTGTCAAAAGCTTCTAGAACACACCCCTCTCCCCTCAAAAGGGTAAGGCAGTCATTATATTGTAAGATAGAAGGGAAAGAACAAGAAATGAGTATGTGCTATGTAATGTGTTAATGTTGGCGGTGTTTTCAGAACCGGACGAGACCGAATGGTCGGTGCCGGAAAAATCGGAAACTGGTCGGGTCTATTTCACCCCAAAATTGGTTTTTGGTTAAAAATTGATTCGGTCAATGAACTGTGGCAATTGAAATTTTTTTTTTTTTTTTGAGTGGCAACCGAATTATTGAACCATCGACTCAAATAATAGTTTTTAATTTTTTATCAAAATAATCATTCATTCAGACCGAACAACCGAACCCTTTGACTTGGGAATCGGACCAGAACGGTTATTTCTCCGGTCCGAATTTAAAAATCTTGAATGTTGGACGTTGACGCGTGATGGAGACTCGATACTGATATTTTACCACAATCACTTTAATAAGAGTCCTGTCTCACTACTAGAGAGAGAAAAAAGAAAAAAGAGAAATAGCGAAAAGGTAACCGATCACGTTCATGTCAATTTTTGCTATATAAGGCGGGTCCACTTAAATTGAGCTGGAGAGCCCCCAACGGATAAAACTGAATTGAATAACATGAAAAGGAGCCATGTGTTCCTTCTTTAAGCTTTTAGATTTTATAAAGTAAAAAGGGAAGCGACAATTCAGGTGGCGGGAAGGTAGAAAACGCGTATGTTGTAAGTGTAGACTGCAATTTTATTTTGTCGTGTAATTTGCGTGTGTGTGAGGGTGTGTGTATGATACGTAGTGTGATAGTGCCCATACGAGTATTGAGTAATGTATTTTCATTAGAGTTGTAAGTTGGGCTGGGTTAAGTTAAGTTAAGGTCAATCCTAGCTCAGTTCTAAGTTCTAAATCTTAATCATAACCTTAACTCAACCCGACCTTCAACCTGATCAATCCAAGTCTAATTAAATTACTTCAACCCTAATTCAATCCAATCCAACCCAAAGTTAATTTTGGGTTGGATTGGGTTCAGGTTGGGCCCAACCCAACCTTTTTCCCACCCTTTAAAATCTCATAGAATTTCTCAATTTTAGATATTAACTCAACTTTCATTACATATGTTAATCCTATGTTTTCATTAGTATTTGTTTATTAACGTTATTTTTTTTTTGTTCATTTGGTACAAAATTCAGAAAAAACAAGTGTTAGAAATGACTATAGTTTATTATGAGTTATGACTTACAATAAAACATAAATTTTTTAAAAAACATAAAATAATGTTATTAAGGTTTTAGTCTTTCTGATTAGGATTAACTAAAGTGATTATCTTAAAAGAAATACATGATACCATGTGGTGGGGGCTATACAAATATCATGAATCTAAATAAATCAATGTATGTTATATAATACATATAACATATATTTATATATGACATGTACTATAGAGTCAGGTTCGGATTGGTCAAGGGGTCAACCCTAACCCAACCCAAAGTAAAGTCGGGTTCATGAATTTCAACCCTAACCCTAACCTGAACATCAACCCGACCCAACCCAACCCAACTTTTTTCGGGTTGGGTTTGGGCCAATTTGGCCCAAGTTGCAGCCTTAATTTTCATTTTGAAAAGAGGCATTGCCACGGCATCGTCCAGCTGTCAGATTATAGAATTAAGAGTTTGGTTTATAGTTGGAATCGGAATCAGAATTGAAACCCTTCAAAATTAAAATTAATGAGAATTAATAAGAAAGGGATTTCATTCCCAAAGCAGAGAATGACCATTCCTTTAAATAGGAGAATATCATTCTAATAAAAATGGGAATGAAGTTCAGATTTCATTCAATCAAATAGTTGAAATCAGAATAGCCCATTCTATTTTTGATTCTAAATCCCTATTTCCGCAAACCAAACAAGGCCTAAGACTCAAAAAACCCAACCCATAGTCATTGCAATGTCGGGTGCGGTGAGCGGTGTCCCTCGCCTGATACTTTCAACAAAACAGTGAAAAATACGAAACCGGATTCAGTCAATGCAGAACCCGTTCCAACAGCCATTATATCCTTTTATCGAAAATATCGAAGTACAAAGATATTCCGGTGCAGGATTATAAAAACTGTTCGAATAGTATTAAAACGGATTTTGCACTGACTGAAGCCGATCTCAAAAAATACAGCCTCTGACCTCTCACTTCCCATTTGATTATAATTACGTTACATGATTTGTTTGGTGAATTGGTGCCATTTAATATTAATATTAATTTACACTAATGTTATACTTACGAATAGTATTAGCTGCCCGTCCTATCAATTAACATCAGGATATAAAAATGATTAGAGCAGAATTTTCCAACATGTATGAGGCCTCCTCACAGGTCACAGCCCACACGGACTGGGCCCACACCTCAAAAAGACGAAAGATTGCCCATCTAAACTACTTATAATCCCCCGCCACTACAACATCTCGGATTCAGGTAATACAGGAAGGCTACGTTTTCTAGATTGAAATCCAATATGTTATTTTTTGTGACGGACTATAGCTAATTTATCTAATAAATATGGTTCTCTGATTTCCTTTCGCTGATCAATGGCTTAAACGATCCTCCTAACTTGATACCTTGGCAGGTTTTTCGTATAATTTCTGAAATCCATGCTAGCCAAATTTGGAGCCGAGGGTAGTTTAGTAATTCTCGAGGTTTGAAGATTGAGAGTTCTACTTATTAAGAGTGAAAATACGTTAGAGGCTTGAGAGTGTCTCCAAAGGAAAGTCAAGGTTACAACAGGAGATTAATTAATGACTAACTCGAGTATGCGTTAAGCTGCGATGCATCCTTTAATAAAGTTGGAGTCACCTGGGAGAGGAGTGATGAGGAGTGAATAACCATCCCATAAATTATGATCATGAAGAAAACAATTAGAGAGACGTTGGCCGATCACTATCCCTTCATAAGTGTGTTGGGAGTAAATGCACCGAGAACATGATATTTGTAATATTGCCTTTGGACGAGTGCAGAATGATAATAGTACCCTTGGGCAATGCCACATGTCAATAACTGGTGCATTGACCAAATATATATATATATACCACGTGTCAATCATAAAATTTACATTTATGCTAGTGGACAATTTATGAGAATAAACATTAATGGTGCTCTAATGGATAGTGGATTTTGGAAAACAAAAAGTTACTGACATGGGGTTACATTTTGAAAAGTAATAATAAATTTAAAGTCCATAAACATTTTTAAAAATTATAAATTTAGACAATTTCCATTTTAATTTTGTATATAATGAGGGCGGATTTGGCCCTGCAATGATATTGTGACACATGGCACCCGGAACCACTTTGGCAACAACTTGCCTTTGCCAAGTTGATGGTGTCCCACCTGGCGGCCCAAGTGCGACCTGGCGACCTAGCACATGTGTCGACTTGGCAACTTGCAAGACGTGCTCGTCGACGAATTCAGCATGCATATCCAAACACTCCCATGATCCTTGGAAGTTGGATCACATGCCGAACGATCTGGAGGGTGGTCAACGTGCATGCCGGTTACCTCCAAGAATCTCGACCCACTTAGACGACCTCGCAGAAATCTCGAATATGGTGCGTGAAGCCCACGTCAAACAATGCCTATATAAAGGGCACCAACCCCAGAAGCAAGGGAGGTAAGCAAGTAAGAAAAGTCTAGCTCTCATACTTTGTGATTTTTAGCTCGCAGTCTACTATGAGAGTACTGACTTAAGCATCGGAGCGACCTCGCCGGGTTAGCCACCCTAGGTCCTCTGACATTTGGTTTCTTGCAGGTCTCTAAAGAGCAACGAAGCTCATCAATTCAGCTCGCCACCTGGTCAGCCTAGCACCTCATAGGCAACTCGACACCTAGTCAGTTCAGCTCTATCAACTTTACTTTCAATTCAGACAAAACTTCATCAATCCTCTTCGCGAGGTCCCCCTACAAAGATGAGCCCACTGTGGCTTCCGCGGGAATTGGCGGCCAACGGACTGCATGAGCGCCCTTGCTAGTCGAGCCTTCTAAGGCTCCTGTCCGAGCTAACGACCTAAAGTTAGTAGTGCTGCCCTCGTAGGTCAAGCTCCTACTAGCTTCTTGTAGGAGTGGGTGACCGGCATCACGAGGCTGATGCAGCGCAGTCATAGCACTAAGGTGCCCACCTGACGGTCCAGGCGCGAGCTGGCGGCCTGGCATAGGCGCGGCCCGACGGCCTGGCCCTGGCGCGAGCTGGCGGCTTGGCACGGGCGCGGCCTGGCGGCCTAGCCCTAGCGCAACCTGGCGGCCTGGCCCAGGCGCGAACTGGCGAACTGATAAAAGACCTCGACACTACAAGTCCTAGTCACCTCTTCGACATGGGCAAAATCAAAGATCAAGGAGAGTGAACTACGAGTCGCTCCTAGAGCCTAAGGGGTAAAATACCACATAAGACCCAATCGCCTCTTTGGCATGGGAAAAATCAAGGAGAGTGGACTACGAGTCGCTCCTAGAGCCTAAGGGCCAAAATACCGAACTAGCGAAGACCTCCCCACCATATAAGACCCAGTCGCCTCTTCGGCATGGGCAAAATCAAGGAGCGGACTGCGAGTCGCTCCCAGAGCCTAAGGAATTGAATCGACGCTTACGAGCTCATCGAATTATTCATTCCGGGCCAAAAGGAGAAATCCACTCCCTTTGCCGAGTTACTTTCGGCCCGGGAGTGGGGGGCAAATGATGAGGGCGGATTTGGCCCTCCAATGATATTGACACATGGGACCTCGGAACAAATAGGTGACACCCGAAACCATTTGGCAACAACTTGCCTTAGCCAAGTTGATGGTGTCCCACCTGGCGGCCCAGGCGCGGCCTAGCCGCCTGGCCCTGGCCCTGGTGTGACCTAGCGGCCTAGCCTAGGCGCAACCTGGCGAATTCGGCATGCATATCCAAACACTCCCACGATCCTTGGAAGTTGGCCCATGTGCCAAACGATCTGGAGGGTGGTCAATGTGCATGACGGTTACCTCTAGGAATCTTAACCCACTTAGACGACCTTGCAGAAATCTCGGATATGGTGCGTGAAGCCTATGCCAAACAATGCCTATATAAAGGCACCAACCCCATAAGCAAGGGAGGTAAGCAAGTAAGAAAAGTCTAGCTTTCATACTTTGTGATTTTTAGCTCGCAGTCTATTATGAGAGTACTGACTTAAGCATCGGAGCGACCTCACCGGGTTAGCCACCCTGGGTCCTCTGACATTTGGTTCATTGCAAGTCTCTAAAGAGCAACGAAGCTCATCAAGTCAGCTCGCCACCTGGTCAGCCCAGCACTTCATAGGCAGCTTGGCACCTGGTTAGTTCAGCACCTCATAGGCAGCCCTGCACCTGGGCAGTTCGGCGCTTCACAGGCAGCTTGCCACATAGGCAGCTCGGCACCTCATAGGCAGTTCGGCACCTCACAGGCAGCTCGACACCTCACAGGCAACTAGACAGCCAAAGTTCTCCACTTCGACCTGAATCATCGGCCACTTGAAAACAGACCAAATGACGAGGTAATTAGCCAAAAAATCGATACATCAACAAAAATTGATTCATCAGTATATATTAATAGTAGTTTGAATAACACTATTCATAACATGCCACCTGTTCATGAGCTTGACTTTAAGCCCAATTTTATACTGTTTCAGGCTCGGACTTCCAGGACCTGGTAATTAGAATTTTGACAAAAGTCAAAACCCGAACCCGGCCCATTAACATGTTTTGGCGCCTTATGCTAAAACAAGTCGGGAAGAATTTTTTTTGGTTTGATCACCGGCCTATTCGACGCGAGTCCCATTTGGTTGGTATTTGGTAATTGTAATGGCCACTTCGATTTTGTAATCTTCTTCTGCACGGACCACATTTTCTAACCTGTGAATGGCTAGGCCAAGTCGGGTCTCGGGTGAGTGAGACTGTGATAGCCGAGGCTTCAGCCTTTTAGCCAATTAGTAATCTAATTGCGCACCCACCGGTCACCACCAAGCACCAGGGTCACCAGTCACCACTCACCACACAACACAGAAACGGTTTTCACCGAACAGCGTGCGTGCTAAAAGCCAAAGCCTAAAAAAACAGGCAGTAAAGGCGCAAATAGGCAGGCGCCCATTGCCTCTCTACTTCCCACCCTCTCACTACAATCCAAAACCGCCTCCATCGCTCCTCTCTCCTTCCCTTATAAAGTCACTCTTCCTCCCCCCTTTCTTCCCTAAAAATTTTCTCCGCTTTTCAACTTCCATCTACCCAACCGGCCAAACCCTAAAAGGCAAATCAAAATCTTTCTTTCTCTCGCGCACTATATTTGTTATTATTATTCAATGTCTGGAACCCTAGCTTTCTCTACCGGGAACTCTATCCTGTTCCCGACGGAAAATCGCATTTCCGCCATCGGGGTCTCCAGATCTCACCGTTCCATCTCTTTCACCTCCCGTGGTCCGTCTAAAACCGCGATTCAAGCCTTTGCGCAGACCGCCACAAGAACAAGGGCCGATGCGGTGAAGAAATCAGCCAACCTTTACCAGATACTGCGTGTCAAGGAAACTGCCTCGCCGATTGAGATCAAGGCCGCTTACCGGAGTTTAGCAAAGCAGTATCACCCGGACGCCTCCTTTTCCTCGGAGCCCGATGCTTCTGATTTTATCGAAATCCACAACGCCTATGCCACATTATCCGATCCGATGGCTAGGGCCCGCTATGATCTTTCGATTGGTTCTACAAGGCGGTTTAGCTACGCAGCTGCTATGGCCACTGGTTTCTCTGGTCAGACGCGAAGGTGGGAAACCGATCAGTGCTGGTAGACCGAGACCGACCTCTCTATTTCTCCATTTGGAATTGCAATTTTGCAACCTTGCAAGCAGAAGCTAGAAAAGCCTCGCCACATTGTACAAAGTTTCATTACGTGGCACAGGGGTTTTGATTATTTATTCGGCTGTAACTCTTTAAGCAAACGAAAAGAAAAAGGGCTTTAAGCCCATTCAGAATCAGTGAATCATCCTATCAATGATAATCCTTCCTGTCAAATGCATCTCCTTCTCCATTTGGAATTGCAATTTTGCAACCTTGCAAGGAGAAGCTGGAAAAGCCTCGCCATATTGTACAAAGTTCCATTACGTGGCACAGGGGTTTGGATTTTGGATTTTTTGTCCTCCCCCTTTTGATTACTTATGGGGAGATTGAATTTTGATTATTTATTCGGCTGTAACTCTTTAAGCAAAAGAAAAGAAAAAGGGCTTTAAGCCCATTCAGAATCAGTGAATCATCCTATCAATGATAATCCTTCCTGTCAAATTCATCTCCTTCTCCCTCCTCCATTAAAGAAAGAATGGTGGTTGCACACGAAAATGTTCCAGATTCCCCCCCTTGGGGCATTCTGTCATGACGATGCTCCCAAAAAATGGTAAAAATTAAAAATAAAAGTTATCATCCTCTTCCGTTTTATCAAATAAAATAAAATATTTTGTTAGAACAGGAAAACACTTTTTCTTATTCGTAGAAAGAAAGTTTTAGAGAGAAAATAAGAAAACCAGAGAATTCCGATTCCGGTTTAGGGGAAGGAATTGGAATTGTCCTCCCGATTAGAAAAGTTTCTATACAACTGCATCCCGTCACCCCCTCCCGCTCTCAGGCTAATCACGGTGTTATTAATCGTTATTGAGAATGCATACATCGAATCGAATTAATCCCCATTATGCAGGGAATTCCTTCGCCTCGCCCCGACACTGCTTTAACCCAAAATAATAAAAAATAAAAAATAAAGAAAAACAAAACACGGATGCACCTGATACCGTGGATTTTTTTTCTTTATTTGGTAAAAGGGATACCGTGGATGAAGCCACTAGTTTTGTTTTGAAATCCTGTGGGATGGGAAAAAAGTGAAAGTGTACCACCCAAGTTACGACAACTGTGGTCCCGCGACCACGAGGGCTCGGGTTCCAGGAATGGGTTTCGGCCCACTTTTTTTTGGTAATACAATGGGTTTCCACTTTCCGGTAATTGGATTTTTTTTGGGAGAAGTACCAATCAGCCCAGGTCAGAATTTATTAGGCTCAAAATACAAGAGGAATGCATCGTCACCGTGAATTGATGTCAAATTTACGGACAGGATGTAATTTATAGGGGAGAGGGCTAGTTGTAGGAGGTTGGAATTCAGAATTTTGCATCGTATGTTTCCGTATTTTTTCCATTTTTTTTAGGATTCTTTTCTGAAAAAGGGCAATTTTTTGCCCTGAATATCGAAAGATAATATTTTTATAAAGTAATCAAAATAAAGTAACATTTTTTTTTAAATAGCAATGAGAGGGCAATGACACTGTTCATCGTCTTCCTCTGCCCTTCGTTCTTTGCTTCTCTCGTGCGGGAAAAAGGACGCAGCTTTTTACAGTCACCCAAAGCATCCAGGTTTCTGTATCGGATGCGCCTTTTACGTCGATGAGATTGGATTTGAAAACCGCTTTGGTCGATGAGATTGGATTTGAAAACGTAGAAAGGGGAAAAAGGGCACGCCTTTTACAATCGCAGGAACGGCGGTTCTCGTGTTGAGCATCCTGATTTTGGGAGGATGAATACGTACGCAGAGGAACAGTGCAAAGTTACGCACTGTTCATCGTCTCCTGGTAGAGATCGTAGAGGTAACTTGGCCGAGAAGAATCATACGACCAAGTTCTCAAGTTCCCATCATACGGCGGTTCCTCTACGTATGAACAGTGCGTAACTTTGGACAAGACTAAACCAGGAGACGATGGAACATACGGCTTTTGTGTGGATAAGACTAAACAAGAGAAGAATCATATGACCAGAGGAAGACGATGAATACATACGGCGGTTCTCCTGGTAGAGAGAGATCGTAGAGGTAGGTAGAGGAAGACGATGAACAGTGCCACTGCGTTGATATCTTGTTTTTGTTTTTGTTATTTTATAAAAACATTATCTTTTATTGATATTCAGAGCAAAAAGTTGCCCTATACAAATATGAAATATGTACTTTCATATCAAAAGTGCAGCGGTTTAAGTGCTGGATTACAATACCCATTTGCGTTTAATTCTTTTGGTTGCCAAACAATGTAAAGGACCTTGTATTTTTGCATACGTTTGCTTATTGATGTATAGGCGTATTTGGCGATGCACCACACCCTAACGGTTAGACAATGTATGTTTTTAGCTTCAATTATATTGATTTATATTAAATGTTTCATATTATATTTGGTGTGTTTTTATGTACTTGCCATTAAACTAGACACATATAAGACTTGTGTTAGTTTAGAATGTTCATAATTGTTGGATAGACCTGGGGAGGCTTATCCTACCAACGCTGACACTAATGTGCTATCAAGTCGGTTGGGGTGGATTGTCTCAGCGGCCAGGGTTAAACCCGAAGCACATGTAGTATGTGTTTGCTTAAAACACTAAACCCAAACCATTTCCCAATTATGCCCTGAACCTTAGAGACCGGTAGGCAAAACTGGAAAGTTACACTTAACCCCTAAACTCGATTATGGTACTGCACCGGGTGTCAGATTAGGTTGTCTTTGATATGCCAATCAGTGATATCCTTTAGGGGTCAAAACTTGAGTATGTTGGGGCAGTCTGAGAATTCACTCAAGTGGATGATCATAGAGATAGGATCAGCATCTTTGTCGAACAAAGTGAATGATCAGCGACTACACTCTCTCTTATGGAAACCAAAACTGTCGGTAGTCAACTTCAACCGTGTTTGAGATTTGTTTTGCAAAATATATTTATATGTATATATATATGTTTTATGAAAAATCTTTGCAAAATGTTTTAATCCCTAGGATCCATTCGAGCGGAAGTGCAACACTGTACCTTGCAGCCGAGGGAGAGGTCCTCTTTTGTCGAACAGTGTTTGATCATTAAGGGTTGAGTGGTTAAGTGTAAGACCATTTAGGGCTTTTATACCTGATGGGCTAATCTCACTTAAGACCATTGTCCTTGGGCCTTCATAAGATGGTTGGACTCAATGACCATTTAGTGTAAATGTTGGGCCCATTTAGAGCCCATATTGATGGACTCAGGGGTTCATAAGATAAGGCTTATCGTTTCACTTCCGACTTTAGCGGAACTGGGATGAGTCCTTATCGTGATCTCGGAAAAGTTAGGGTTTGTTAGCTCATCGTGATCTCGAGTAACTTAGGATCCATTAGCTCATTGTGATCTCGAGAGATTCAGGATCTATTGGAGAGACCTCTTGAGACGGTCACATGGCGATTCGGGTTGTTAGGCCCGAGCTGATACTTTGATTCTTTAGTTCCGAACTGGATTGGATGCAGAGATGCCTAGACGCCGAGGTGAGTTTTGGGCTGAGGTGGCCGAATACCCGAGCTCAAATGTTACGAACTAGGCTTGCCGGGTTGAGCTGTCATCTCTTAATCAGGTCGCATCAACGTGTCCCCTTCCCGCTAGGTCGGGCCAAATCACCCTTCATCAATTGCCCCCCACTCCCCGAGCAAGGGGTCTCAACCCGGTGCGGGGAGTTCATGACGAGTCCAGGTGGATTTGGCACGAGGTCTAGGCGGCTTGACGGGCGAATCATTGGTCGGACCTGTTCGACCGCCCAACTTAACTAGGAAATACCCAGGTTGCGTCTAAGTTACGCACGAACGTCACACCGTTTCATAAACTCCGCGGACGTCAAAACACGTGCTAAATCGATTTCAACCTCGAGGGTCATGCAACCGGTTTTCCTAGGAGCCGTTGGATCGTGTTGATCTCGACTGTTGATCCCTGGATACACTGGCTATAAATAGGGGCCAAGGGGCACATTTTCTTCGCCACAAGTCCGCAATCTTTGAGGTCTCTTTCCTTTCTTCGGTCTTCCTTTGCTTTTTTCTTTTCGATTCCGTGTCTTTTTAGCATATCTAGTTTTAGTTTTGATAGTCTCTTAGACGAGAGTGGTGAATCCACTGGTACCTCGGCTCAGGCCGTGGGTCCTCGTCCTACCGAGGAAGTTACTTCGGACCAGGATGCGGTCCACGGTCCTCCCGAGATGAACTCACCTCGATGAGAGCGAGAGGCCTCAGGTAACTTGGCTTCCACCTCACATCAACTTCCCAACAACTTTGAATATAGCATCCCCTTAGGTAACTTCCCTTGGGACCACAGTCATGACGAGATCGTGATATTCGAGGAGCAGCTCGCAGCTGGTATTCGCCTTCCATTTCACCCTATCATAGTTGAGATCGTAAAGTTTTTCAACATCACCATAGATCAGTTACACCCGAACTCTATCTGCAACGTTGTAGGGACCATTTCACTTTTTCACGATTATCTTCCCCTTGACCTCGACGTTTTTTCTTCTATCCTTTCCATAAAGAAGAATTCGTCTTGTGTTTTTCCTGAGCATAGGCGAACTTACTATCTATCACCTCATCCTGGCTTCAAACTTTTGCATGAGCTCCCTAACAAGGTCCCTGCCTAGAAGAGGCGCTATTTCGTGATCTGCAACATTGAGGGGTAGCCTTTCCTAATTCACTAGAGGGTGGCCATCCAGGACCCCGATGTTAGGTTAGACCTGAAGACAAGGGAGGCGCTTCGATCTTGGGCGGAGCTCGGCCTAAAGTTTGAAGACTTCATGACCAAGGAGAAGCTCGTGCAGGCCGGTCTAAGTCCTTGTAGGTCACTGTTTGTTGTACTTTCTCTCTGTTTTACTTCGGTATTGCATCTGACAGCTCGTTTCACATCGCAACTATCATGGATATCCCCGCCAACAAACTCTTCGGGAGCATGAAGAAGGGGAAGAAGAAGAGAGCCACCAAGAAGGCTCGCATTGAGCCCCCACCAGCTGTTGTTCCAGAGCCCGAGCAGCCATCAACTACCGATCAACCTCCTGTAATAGACCTGGTCGAAGAGGATTCGGGCAAGCCCTCCCCACCCCGTGTGCCCGAGGAGGCTACGTCTTCGGAGCCCATCCCTGCAGTTGCTGCTTCTTTAGGCAGTGACGATGCAGTTCAAAGTATTTTGACTCCAAAATTCGGCATTCTCAAGAGCAAGGGCGCAGTATTTGCTGAGGAGGTCACTAGTTGGGCTGAATTACCAGTTGCTCAGCTCGGAGCCCGAGCGGCTACTCAGTGCATGGTGGTAAGTTCTCGAACTTGTCTCTTCAATCTGTCTTGTACTTGGATTTTGTATACTGACGCTTGTTTTCTTCTCTTTGGCAGTTGAATTCCACCATCCATGCCTTGGCTTATCAGTCCGAGGTAAACTTGAAGTGGACCCTCGGAGCCGAGGAGTCTTCCCTGAAAGCTCACGCCGAACTAAACTTAGCTCAACGAGAATAACCAGCTAAAGAATGATGCGCGGAGAACCTCGAGGTCCACGTGAAGGAGCTCGAGGAGCGTGAGGCTGCATTGAAGAGGGAGGTGGAGAACCTCGAGGTCCACGTGAAGGAACGAACTGAGCTACTTCTTCAGGCAATGGAGGAGGTCAAGGCTAAGGCTGTCGAGGAGTACAAGTCCTCAGAGGAGTTTCGGAAGGAGATGGTCGAGGTAGGGATGGCAAGCTACCGCAAAGGATTCAAACTTAGCAGGTGGTTGACCCGACGTGAATTTTCCCAGCTTGACCTTAGTGTCATAACCACCTCAAGGATCACAGAGGAGATGGCCGTCGAAGCTGCCCAAGATCTGGATTTCGAAGCAGAAAGTGACGGCGACCTGCTCGATGAAGGTGAGGAGAACGGTGCGGGTGAGAGCTGCATGGAGACGGATCCTCCTACCGAAGCCTCCAGTAAGGATGAGGAGCCTCGAAGTGACTAGATGCCTCTTTTCTTGGACCCCCTTCTGTAATACACCAAGCTCAGTCTATTGTAATTTTTTTTTTGTATTCGAAATTCCACATCAATGAAATACAAATGTTTTTTGCAATTTTTGTGTGCAATTTTTTTTTCTAAGTGTAGATAAATCCCGAACTGGCGAACTAAACCAAATATGAGTGAATTTTTTTCTAAGTGTAGGTTACCCTGAATTGTCGAGATAACGAGCTGGACTCCAAGTAGGGATAACTTTGTACCATCGTACGCCGAGGTGGGCGGACATTATATAGGGTATATACCTGACTTGTCTACACACGGGCTACTCGCTTAAGTGTTGGTTATCCCTTAGTGTTGAGCCATCGGGCCTGCTTCAAATGGGATTAACTTGTTGTTATACGCCGAGGTGGGCTAGACATCGTAGGGTTTGTATCCGAATTGTCTATGCCTCAGGCGTGAGAACTGGTTTGCCTATGCCGAAGAGGCGACTAGGACTTGTCTGCCTATGCCGAAGAGGCGACTAGGACTTGTCTACCTATGCTGAAGAGGCGACTGGGACTTGTCCGCCTATGCCGAAGAGGCGACTGGGACTTGTCCGCCTATGCCGAAGAGGCGGCTAGGACTTATCTGTCTATGCCGAAGAGGCGACTAGGACTTATCGTAGTGCCGAGGTCTTGTGTTAGCTCAACACCATGGCCTTTAGGCTTCTGGGAGTGACTCGCAGTCCTCTCTCCAGTTCGGTGATCCTTTTTGACAAGTTCGGTGGTCACAAGTAGTATCTTCTCAAGTTTTCGATATTCCATGCTCGAGGTACTTGCTTCCCTTCCAAAGTCTCGAGCTCATACGTGTCTTCCCCGAACACCCGTCTTACTCGATACGGACCTTCCCAATTCGGTCTGAGCTTACCAACGCCAGGCTCAGGTACCATAACCTTCCAAAGAACTAGGTCGCCGACGCGGAAGAGTTATTTTCTGACCCGGGCATTATAGTACCGAGCTACTCTTTGTTGGTAAGTTGTAGTCCGAATGTAAGCCAGGTCTCGTACCTCTTCTACTAGGTCTAGGTTGGTACAGAGCTCATCATCATTCGTCTCCTTGTCATAAGCCTCCAACTGTAGTGTGGGCACCTCGATTTCCGTTGGGATCACCGCTTTTGTGCCGTAAGTGAGAGGTTGAAAGGGGTTTCACCTGTGGCGGTCTTAATGGTAGTTCGGTAGGCCCAGAGGACACTGGGCAGTTCGTCTACCCACAACCCCTTGGCTCGAGCTAAGCGAGCTTTCAATCCGTGAAGTATTGCTCTATCAGTGACTTATGCTTTCCCTTTCGCCTAGGGGTGTGCCACCGAGGTGAAATTTTGTTGAATTCCCATTTCGGCACACAAATTTTGAAACTTGATATCCTCAAACTGCTTTCCATTGTCGGAGATAAGTACCCGAGGTAGCCCAAAACGACATACTATGTTTTTCCAGAAGAAATTATGTATGTTGCAGGCTGTGATCGTTACCAAAGGTTCGACTTCCTCTGTCCTATCGCTAGCGGGAATGGGCCAAGGATGTCGATTCCCCACTATGCGAAGGGCCATGGGCTAGTGAGGTATTTCAGATCAACAATGGGTTGATGGTGGATGTTGGCATGCCTCTGACACCTGCTGCACTTCTTGACGAGCTCGAGTGCATCTTCCTTCATCGTGGGCTAGTAATAGCCTTGCCGCAATGCTTTCTGTGCGAGAGCTCTGCCCCCCAAGTGTCCGCCGCACAAGCCTTCATGGGTGTTGCGGAGTACATGCTCGGCCTCTGAAGGTCGCAAGCAGTGCAGGTAGGGGAGCGTGAACGATCTTTTGTACAGTTGTCCGTCTATAAGAACGTACTTAGCTTACTGGCGCTCTACCCTTCGGGCCGCATTGCGTTCTGCAGGTAGGGTCCCGTGAAGCAGATAACTTACGAGTGGGTCGATCCAGCTCGGTTCCGCTTGTGCTACGAGAGCGACCTCTTGTGCCCCCTGAGAATGCTACGCCGAGGTAAGTCCTTTATGTACATGGTCCACATGGTGTTACTACTTGTGCTGGCTAATCGGGACAAGGCATTGGCCTCAGCGTTCTCGGACCTCGGAATCTGTCTGATGAAGTAGGAGACGAAACCGTGCAGGATCTCTCTGACTTTGGCCAAGTAAGCAGCCATAGGGGGGTCACGGGCTTCGTACTCACCAGTGACTTGGTTGACTACTAGTTGTGAGTCGCTGCATATGACGAGGTTTTTTGCCTTCATTTCCCTTGCTAGGGTTAACCCGATGACCAATGCTTTGTACTCTGTCTCGTTGTCTGATGTCGCGAATCCGAACCAGAGAGCTTATTCCAGCTTCACCTGGCTCGGGCCGTACAGAATCAATCCTGCACCACTTCCCTGCTGGTTGGATGAGTCATCAACATGGAGAATGTAGGTCTCCTCGTCCTAGGTTGGTCATACTCTATCCGGGATTGGTGCCACGCTAGTTGAAGCTCCTGTCATGTGTTTGAGCTCGATTAGCTCGGGGGTCGTGGTACTGAGCGTGCATTTCGCTACAAAATCGGCCAAAGCTTGGGTTTGATTGTCGTCCGAGGTTAATACCGGATATCGTACTCGCTTAGTTCGATAGACCACTTCGTCAATCTGCTAGACACCTCGGGTTTGAGTAGAATCTGCCTTAGAGGTTTGTTGGTGAGAACGACGATAGTGTGGACCTGGAAATATGGACAAAGCTTTCGAGCTACTATGATTAGCGCATATGCTAATTTCTCGATCTCCGGGTACCTAGTTTCTGCATCTTGCAAAATTTTACTAACATAGCAGATGGGTCGTTGGACCCCATCTACTTCTTTGATTAGTACCGAGTTGACCACTTCGTCACTCTTGGAGAGGTACAGCTTTAATACGTCCCCTTCCTCGGGTTGAGTTAAAACTGGGGTGGCACCTAAGTATCTTTTTAGCTTGTTGAAGGCGAGCTGACATTCTGCAATCCATTCGAAGTCCTTATTCTTTTTTATGGCTTTGATAAAGGGTAGGCATCGATCTGCCAACTTGGACATGAAGCGGCTCAGGGCGGCTATCCGGCTAGTCAGCCTCTGAACCTCTTTTATTTTGCGGGCTGGTCTCATATCTAGGATGGCTTTTATTTTACCTGGGTTGGCTTTGATGCCACGCCGGTTGACTATATATCCTAGGAATTTTCCCGAGGTGACTCCGAAGAAGCACTTGTTTGGATTTAACTTCATGTTATATTTTCGCAAAATTTGAAAAGCACTTTGTAAATCATTCAATAAGAAATTTGAAAACTGGGTCTTCACGACCATGTCATCAACATAACACTCTATTTTATTGCCGATTAACGACACAAAAATTTTATTTACAAGGCGCTGAAAGGTTGCCCCGACATTTTTTAGTCCGAAAGGCATGACCTTGTAACAGTATAATCCAAGCTCAGTTATGAAGGCAGTTTTCTCTTCATCAGCAGGGTCCATCATAATCTGGTTGTAACCGGAATAGGCGTCCAGGAAGCTTAGCAACTCATGCCCTGAGGTCGCATCCACTAGGCGGTCGATCTTGGGCAGCGGGAAACAATCTTTCAAGCAGGCTCTATTCAGGTCAGTGTAATCGGTGCACATGTGCCACTTGCCATTGGCCTTTTTTACTAGAACTGGGTTAGCCACCCAGCTCGGATAATGGACTTCCCTGATGAAGTTTGCCACTAGGAGCTTCCCGACCTCTTCATCGACTACCCTCCAACATTCCGGGGCGAAGTTGCGCTTCTTCTGTCTTACTGGCCTGACTAAGGGGTCGGTATTCAATTTGTGAGTTAGAATCTTGGAGTCTATTTTGGGCATTCTACCGTGGACAAAGCAAAAATATCCAAGTTTTTTAGTAAGAAACTTACTAGTTGGGAGCAGAGTGGTTCGTTGATCAAGGCACCGATCTGGAGAGTCTTGGCTGGGTCATCAGTTGAGACCGGGATGTGGATCGTCTCCTTTGTCGGGGCAGCAGCAAATTCCGTTGGTCGCTCGAGCTTGACATCATCCGCTAGCTTCACTTTCCCTTTGAGAGCAGCTATGTAGCATTTGTGAGATTTGAGCTAGTCACCTCGCACAACTCCTAATCCATAGTCAGTTGGAAACTTCATCGCCAGATAGTAGGTGGATACTATTGCACGTAGGATGTGCGTAATGGGTCGACCTACTATGGTGTTATAGGGAGAGGGAGTCGCGACCACTAGGAATGTGTGTTCAAACCTCGCGATATTTGGCCACGTGCTGGCCTCTACGGGTACCGTGACTCGTCCAAGAGGTCTGATCTCCTTGCCGCTGAAGCCTACTAGAGAGGAGTTTGCCGGTTTTAGATCGCTTTGTTGTAGCTGTAGCTTGTCAAAAGTCTCCCTGAATAATATATCCGCCGAGCTACCTAAGTCCACCAGGATGCGCTTCACTTCGAAGTCGTTGATTCTCATTTTTACCACTAGGGCATCATCATGAGGGTACTGGATCCCGCGTGCATCGTCATCTGTAAAGTATATTGGTTCTTCAAGCCGAGGTCGCTTTGGCGGCTTTTCCTCTTCATTTTCTAGCTCGCGGACTGAGGTCCTCCCAGTTGTTGATGTACACCCCGCGATGATGGACCCGTCGGTAATCATGTTAATTACCCCGTGGATCGGTCTTTCCTCGAGCAACTGTCGCGGCGGTTGCACATTCAACCTGCTAGTCTCGGGGGCATTCCTTCTCTGGTCCGCTTGTCGATCTTCTTGGTCGCTCTCTTCTCGTTGTATGAATTTCTTTAGGTATCTACAGAGGATAAGCTCCTCGATCTTGTCGTAGAGGTTCCTTCAATTCTCTATGCTGTGCCCGTGGTCTCTATGGAAATGACAGTAGATGTTTCGGTTCCTTGTTGCAGGATCTCCCCTTAACCTGGGAGGTCATTTGACAAAGGAGGAGTCCTTAATGGCCATTAGAATTTCTCCTCGCTTAGCGTTCAATGGCGTGTAGTTCGTTCTTTCGACAGGTGGGGTTCTAGAGCGCTGACCTGATTTGCGAGTTCACGAGGGAGACCGACTTCTGGATTTGTTTCTTCCCCTGCTCGGGGACTTGCTCTTCCTTCTTTTTTGTCCTCCATTACTTGTTTCTTCATTGTCTTTTTTCCTCTTTTCTATTGGTGGAATGTCGGTCTTCTGATTGATTTCCTCTTCGGTACCGAAGAACTGATCGGCTAGCTTAAGGAATTCGGTGATATCCTTTGGTTTGTTGGCCACCACATGCCATTTAAACTCCTTGTGGGTTATTCCTTTCTTCGCTGTAGTGAGTCTTACCGTCGGGTCGAGGTCTGGTATCTGTAGGCAGGTGTCGTTGAAGCGCTTAATATAGCTTCTGATCGGTTCTCCTTCTCTCTGAACTACGTTGAGAAGGCTTTCCTATGACTTCAGGCACTTTTTGCTAGTGATAAAGTGCGAGGTAAATAAGTCTGCGAAATGGTGGACCAACTTTTGATGGAGCCCGGCGTGAGATTTCGGTACCAAGTGCGGACCACCCCTTTGAACGTAGTGGAGAAGGCCACACACATACAAGACTCATCAGCCCCAGCTAGGTGCATCTGAGATTGGAAAGAGTCCAAATGGTCATTGGGGTTGAACGACCCGTCGTACTTGTCTAATGGGGGCATCTTGAAGTCTTTCGGCATCGGGGCCGTCAAGAGCTCGGGAGACAGGGGAGACAATCTGCAAAGTAGTGGAGGAGCAGCCTTTGTAGCCACCGAGCTCGCTTCTTCCTTACCTTTGGTTTGCCCTTCTCGTTGGCTTGGCTTTTCTAGCTGGATGTTTTGAGCTGAGGTACAGCGTGCCTTGCGACGTCTTCGTTGTTGTTTCTTCATTGGTTCGGCGTTGGTGCTGTTGACTTCGGTGTGCTCCGATACCACTCTGTCATGAGGTAACTCCTGGTTCCTTGTGAGATTCTAGGGCCGGCTATCACGAGGGATGGAGAGGCCCTGTCTTGAGTTCGCACCTCGAACCCCGAACTGGTTACCTGCTAGTAAACCACCATTTTCTTGCTGTGAATGGCGAGGAGGATTGGTCATGTTAGGCTGAGAATCCCCTGACCTGTTTCCGAGGTTCCCTTGTGAGGCCGGTGGAGTAAGCTGGCCGTCTCTTCTCCCACGGGGCGAGACCTGACTCCTGAGAGGAATCGGTACTTGTGAGGTCTCTTCGCCCCGGTGGGGAGATCGACTGATGTTCTAGTTAGTCCTAGGCCGGTTCTGATTCTGATGGGCCCCAGGGTGCCGAGGTGGAATCGGCTACTGGTTCTGCGGTAGTAGATGAAACTGATGTTGATACTGCTGGTAGAAGTAATGTTGCTGGTACTGTTGAAACTGTTGGACCTACTGCATTTGGATCTGAATAGCCCGGACGCATCAAACCAGGTCGTTGAACTGGGACTGCCCAACTCTAGTGGGAACCACAGAAGGCTCAGAAAAAGTTGTGCCTACCACTGGGGGAAGTGGGGAGCTCACCTATGTGGTGTTTGGCAGTGTGGTCAATGTTGGAACTCTAGACGCAGTAAGCAGGATGGTGAATTGGCTAATGCACACCGTAGGGGGTTGGGGTTGCCCCCCGGAGACGTTCATCTCGCTGCTTTTCCCGGTATGAATGGAAGATGCCATTGACATAGAAATCAAGGTTGATAACTGCGAAGAATGGGGATGACCTTTCGATCGTTTCCCATAAACGACGCTAATTGTTGTTGCGCGATCTGACTACTCCTAGATGGAGGGTGATCTGGCTTCCAATCGAGCAGCGAGCTGGATTTATCTGCAAAACAATCTATCAGAGAACCTAGGGTAGCTAACCCGGCGAGGTCGCTCCGATGCTTAAGTTAGTATACTGCAATGCGAGCTGAATGCTTGAGAGTTTGAGAGCTTGAGAGCTAGAGAGTAGAGTAATCACGTGTACCTTTTCTTTGAGGTTCCCATCTTTATATACTGGAGTAGTCATGGGTCTCACGAAAGAGCTCCAGGATCTCCGGGGTGTGGAGATAATGTTCGTTCCGCTTCTGACTCTGGTGGAGCTGGGATGAGTCCTCATCGTGATCCTGAGTAACTTGGGATCTGTTAGCTCATCGTGAACTCGAGAGATTCGGGATCTGTTGGAGAGACCTCTGGAGTCGGTTACGTGGCGATTCAGGTTGTTAGGCCTGAGCTGATACTTCGATTCTTTAGTTCCGAACTAAATTGGATGCCGAGGTGCCTAGACGCCGAGGTAAGTTTTGGGCCAAGATGGCCGAATACCCGAGCTCAAATGTTACGAATTAGGCTTACCGGACTGAGCTGTCATCTCTTAATCAGGTCACGTCCACGTGCCCCCTTCTCGCTAGGTCGGGCCAAATCACCCTTCATCACCCCCTATTTTGTATTTTGTTAGAACTGAAGCATCACCGCCTCTGCAAATCCAACCGGTGGTGGTGCATCCTCAGAACATTCTTCTCCCTCAACCATTTACCCTCTATCCTCTTTCATTGTGAGTCCAACCGACCACCGTTCCCCACTCCTCTTCTGTCTCTTACTCTCTCGACCTCCTCCCACCGCTGCAACGAACTGTAACAGTGAAGTTCAACTAATCCACCTCCTGTCTCTCTTCTCTCTCTCTCTCTCTCTCTCTCTCTTCTACTCTTACTTCATCCTACCTCCTCCATCTTCACCATTCCACTAGTTCGGAAACCTCCCAGATTCACCTTACGTACTCCAATCAGAGCAAAGCAGCAGAACCACCACTGAACCCGGGGTTTTTCTGTACAGTCTGGTCATCCCACCAAAGGCATCGAACATTATATGTAACAGGGGCTCTTGAAGTCGACCTACGTTTGTTATCATTTCCTAAAAGGACCAGCCCCATCTTCCTACGACTAGTAAAATTGACCAGCGCGTCTCAACCAGTTCGGTGGTTGACGACACACCTATTCTCAGTCATCTCACAACTCCCATCCAAGGTTCATTCAATCTCCAACGTTAATGTAATTCAACTTCACCGAAGCTAATTTACTTTACTCGGGTTCGCGGAGATGTTCCCCCAAATAGTTTGTTGTCAATAAGTAGTCAGCAGATCTGAATTCGGCTACATTACATGATTAGCAACAGTCACAGGCCAGGGGTACTTTATTGGATTCTTATTACTCTAGTTCGATAATTGTTTGGTTATATCTTTAACCCCTTATCCTTGCATTGCAATAGAATAAGTGATTTTACTTTTGGTGACTTTTTTTTTTTCTTTATAACATATTTAGTAATGTTGCTTAGAATCCAGTTAAGTTTTTTCTTTTATTTATTTATTTATTTTTCTTTGATGTTTGTCTCCCAACCTGAAAGTTGTCCTTAAATAAATTGCTCGATGCCATCTGTCGTAGAAGATTATGTATTTCAATTTATATAAGGGAGGTAATATAATCCATCTACCTTTTATTATTTAGATTAAATCATTACATAGCTAACGTTGGATGCAATCACCTAACTCCCTTTAACTCGGCTGTAAATTCATGAGATAACTCAAGCCTTTGATCATGCTTCTGTAACTGAAAATTGCATGCAGTGATTACTTTGAAAAATCTGATATAATTAATGCCTAAAGGCTTGTTTCCGAAACTCCCAACCTCATAGTGAAATTAATGATAATGGATGGTGATGAACAATGGTACTATGATTGCTTCCTAGGCGTGTAACTAGCTATTAGACCCTTTTTCCTATTTAATATAATTGATGTGTTTGTATCTAATTAGTGTTCTTTTAAGGGATGAAAACTAAGGTGTGTTTCAGTATATAATAATTGGATCAGCGATTCATGTTAAGCTTGACCCATGCTGTTTGTTGATGTCAAAGTTCCCCACACGGGTCTCACTTATTGGAAATGGGAGAGGGGTGCCTAATCCCTTCCCTCTCCCATTCAAGTCTTATCTGGGATGGTTCAGCCATGCCTTGGGGGTTTTGGAGTCAATGTCGAATTAAAATAATTTTGGATATAATTTTTGGAGGTTCCATCACCTTCAATTCTTCCAAGTAATGGGTGGCTATTCTAAATTAGCCCAAGTGAGTCATTTTTCGACTTTCACAATGACGAAATGACCATTTGCGGGAAAGCCTGAAAGATCTACGGTCACACTTGACCTGATACATATTGATGTGTATGTGGTCCCATGAAAGTTAAGACATGTAACTAGTAAGTTTATTTTATAACCTTTATCGATGATTACTCTTGGTATTGTTACGTGTATCTAATGAGACATAAGTCTGAATCTTTTGAAAAGTTTAAAGAGTTCAGACAAGAGGTTGAGAAACAGTTGGGGAGGCAAATTAAAGCACTTCGATTAGATCGAGGAGGCGAATCTCTTCGATGAATTTAGGGACTACTTAAAGGACAATGGGATTGTATCACAGTTGTCTTCTCTTGCTACATCACAATTAAACGGTGTGTCGGAGAGGAGAAACTGGACTCTATTAGATATGATCCGTTCACTTCCTGTCCACTCAGAAGTACCTATACCCTTTTGGGGATACGCATCAGAAACTACGATATATGTACTGAACCGGGTTCCAACCAAATAAGTTCTTTAGACTCCCTATTAGCTCTGGACCCGTAAGAGACCAAGTGTAAGACACTTGAAGATTTGGGGTTGTCTGGCACATGTTAAAAGAACAAGTGCTGACAAATTGAAATCCAAGACCAGCTGTTGTTTATTTGTAAACTACTCCAAAAACTCTATAGAATACCTATTCTATGACCCAATAGAGCAAATGGTGTTTTGTAGTCGAAATGCCTACTTCTTGGAAGAAGATTACATTTTGGACAATCATCGTCAAGAAATTGTTCTTAATGAGGAGGGCTCAAGAGTAGTGAGAGATGTCCCACATGTTCCAGATAACACCAAAATTAGAAGGTTTATTCGGGTTTCTAGACCTCCAATTCGTTATGACTATGATCAAGAAAGATAGTTGATGGAAGCCATGATCAGTGAGGAAGATCCCCTAACTTATACGGAAGCTATGTTGAAAATAGATTCTTTGAAGTAGGTAGATGCCATGAGAGCCGAGATTGACTCAATGGAAATCAAGAAGGTCTGGACTCTCATACACCCACCCCCTGGGGTGAAAGCAATTGGTTGCAAATGGATCTACAAGAGGAATAAGGGCCCTGATGGGAAGGTTGAGACCTATAAAGCTCGTCTTGTAGTGAAGGAGTATATTCAGAAAGAGGGAATCGATTATGAGGAAACCTTTTCACCGGTGGCTATGCTTAAATCCATACAGATCTTGTTAGCCGTAGCAGCACACTATGACTATGAGATTTAGAAAATTGATATCAAAACCGCGTTCCTGAATGGAGATCTTATTGAAGATATCTATATGCAGCAACTGCAAGGTTCCATTGATGCGGGTCAGGAACACATGGTGTGTAAACTTAACTGATCCATCTATGGACTTAAGCAAGTTTGAAGAAGTTGGAACATCCGATTTGACTCAACTGTCAAATAGTTTGACTTTGAGCAGAATCCGGATGAGCCCTATGTTTACAGGAAATTGGTTGTTGACAAGGTTACGTTCTTGGTTGTGTATGTAGATGACATTCTACTCATTGGGAATGATGTAGGAATGTTGATTACGGTGAATGTATGGCTTTCGCAGAAATTCTCCATGAAAAATCTTAGAGAGGCCTCCTACATCTTGGGACTTAGACTCTAGAGAATGATCGAAGAGGATATAGGTTACATTGACAAAATTGCCAAAAGATACAGCATGGAGAACTCCAAGAAGGGATTTGTCCCTTTCAAACACGGAGTCACTCTCTCCAAGGATATGTTTCCCAAGACTCCTAAAGAGATTGAGGGCATGAGAGAGGTTCCCTATGCCTTAACCATAGGGAGCATCATATATGCAATGTTGTGCACTCGGTCAGACATTGTTCAGGCCGTGAGTATAGTAAGTAGATACCAATCAAACCTAGGACAGGAGCACTGGACAACTATAAAGAACATACTTAAATACCTTAAGAGGACAAAAGAGTTTTGTTTGATATTCGATAGTAGTTCACTACAGATCCTAGGGTATACTGATGCCGACTTCTAGTAAGATCTAGATGATAAAATGTCTGCATCTGGTTACATCTTTACGATGGGGTCCTATGCAGTTAGCTGGAAAAGCAGCAAACAAGGGTTCATAGCAGATTCCACGACCAAGGCCGAGTACATTGCCACAAGTGAAGTTGCCAAGGAAGTAGTATGGATGAAGAAGTTCATTCACGAATTAGGAGTAGTTACATCCAACACATCACCCATTCTACTATTGTGTGACAACACTAGAGCTATTGCTCAGGCAAAGGAGCCAAGAGCCTATTTGAAGTCAAAGCACATCTAGAGGAAGTACCATATACTGGGGGACATTGTTGGTAGAGGGGACGTCCAGATTCAGATGGTAGCATCAGCGGAAAATGTAGTAGACCCATTGACAAAGCCACTAACACAGAAAGTGTTTGAGAAACACGTAGACAGTATGGGACTCCAGTTTGTACCCGATTAGACCTAAGTGTAAGTGGGAGCTGTTAGACAGTGTATGCCCTTAGCTCCAATCAGATTGATGTACATTAAACATTTATTGTAAATGAATAAAAGTGCATAATTGATTCATATTATACATGGTGTCTTTCTATGTAATTACCCTTAAATTGGACACTTATTAGACTCGTGTTAGTTTAGAATGTTCACTACCATTGGATAGACCTAGGGAGGCTTATCCTGCCAAGGCTAACACTAATGTGCTGCCAAGTCAGTTGGAGTAGCTTATCTTAGCTGCCAGGGTTGGATCCGAAACACATGTAGTGTGTGTTTGTTTGAAACACTAAACCCGGACCATTTTCCAATTATGCTCTGGACCTTGGAGATTGGTGTGCAAAAACTGGAAAGTTACACCTATCCCCTAGACTCGATTATGGTACTGCACTAGGTGTCGGATTAGGCTATCTTTGATATGCCAATCAGTGAGATCCTTCGGGGGTCAAAACCTGCGTATGTTGTGGTAGTCTGAGAACTCATTCAAGTGGGTGGGTGATCATAGTGATAGGATCAACCCCTTTGTCAGACATAGTGGATGATCGGAGACTGTACTCATTTAGATGGAAACCAAAACTGCCGGTAGTCAATTTCAACCGTATTTGAGATTTGTTTTGCAAAATATATATTATGTTTTTTGAAAAAGGTTTACAAAAGGTTTTAACTCCCGGGATCCCTCCAAACAAATAGTACAATACTGTACTATGCAGTTGAAGGAGAGGTCCTCTCTTGTCGGGCAGTGTTTGATCATTAAGGGCTGAGAGGTTAAGTGTAAGACCATTTAGGGCTTTTATACCTAATGGGATAATCTCACTTAAGACCATTGTCCTTGGGTCTTCATAAGATGACTGAACTCAATGACCATTTAGTGTAAATGTTGGGCCCATTAAGAGCCCATACTGATAGACTCAGGGGTTCACTGTGCTTAGCAGTGAATTCGGCTAGGCTTTGTCATAGAAGCTAGGCTGAACCCATATGGCTTTTGTGAGGTCAATGTTAGGGTCCCATGCCATATAAAGAGAGACAACTTAGCAAGCAATTAATAAGGGACATGAGTCACCTCCTTAATGGACCTAAAGCCCAAAGATAAATTGGATTAATCAGAGCATCATATGACAACTTAAGCAGTCATGTGACATGGGCGAATTTGGATAGGGATATAGGTTTGGATCAACAGATAAGGATAAAAGATAAGTCTTATCCACTTAAAGAGTCCAGATCCAAATAAAGATTTGGATCAGGAAGCTCCTAATTGGATTAGGACTACAACTCTTTAAGCTATATAAATAGAAGAGGAAGAACTGCTCCAGTTTACACACTGGTCTCTGTTCTCCCTCTCTCCTGCTCTTGCCGACCTAACCCCAATTTGACCTCCATTCTTGAACTGATAGAGATCAGTTCTGATTCTGATTTTTGCAAGAAAATATGATATCAAATTTGTGCTCACCTCCCTTGCTCGATCCAAGCTATTGGATTGTAGTTCTTGCTAAAGGACTACATTGTTGAACCTACTTCATCTGAAGCTGCGCCATCTTCAGTGGAAGCGGGTTTTGGTACCCTCTTTGGGCATGAACACCTACTTTAGGAGCTACACGTGTGGATTCCATATCAGGTATTGCTCTCTCTTTCTTTTGGTTTCAGGTCTGGTCCGGTTTGGTTCAAGGAGGATCCTTAAAAAACGTAGTTTTTCTAAAACTGGGTATATAATTCCCGAAAGGGAGAAAAGAAATTTTTAAAATTTCGCCCAGCCACCCTGCATTGTTCGGCCATTCATATGATGGATTTCCCCTTCCTTCACTGGCATGTGGCATCGTCTAGAGTATTCCTGTCAATCCACATTCCTCCAACAGCAACAGGTTAACTCCCGCTCTGAACATTTGTGGAGTATTTAATATAGGCGCATCTTCTTGGCGTATTTACTCCCTACACGCTAAGGGGTTGTGGTTGGTCGATGCCGCTTTGACACCTTCTACGTGACCACAATCTATGGGATGGTTACTTGTCGTTCATTATTCTTCTCTCAAACGACTCCAACTATAAAAGGGACATTACAGCTAAAGGTACACTCATGCATACTCGAGCTAGCACTTACTCTCCTATTAGTGACCTCGACTTTACTTTGATCTCTTGCTAACTTGACTGTTGGAGTCTTTGCCCTTAGGAACACTCCTAGGGCCTCTAACATCTTTTCACTGTTGGTAGGTGGGACCACAGCCTTTGGACCTCAAAACTTACTATGCTACCCTTGGCTCCAAATTCGACAACAACAATTGGCACCGTCTATGGGAAAGACTTACCATCTTCCCTTTAACAAACTCTAAAAAACCTCATCAATATTTCTGACAATGATTGATGACCAAGATAATGTCCCAACCGCTTAGAAATTGGTTGAACATGAGCAATTAAATATGGTACTTCAACAACTGGACCATTTGGCCCAACAGTTGGATGAGTTATAGTGCATGACAGGAGGCCTTCCACCAAACAACCACCATGCTAGGGGCCAGGAGCAACATGGTAGAAGATTTGCCCTAATTTCAGTAAGCCAACATCTAGGCGGACGCGTTAGCGGAGACCCCTCTGAGTAAGATAGCAGTAGTCGTCAAGCAAGCAGACATCGCTCTAACACCTCCAAGGTCCCCCCCCCCCCCCCCAATTGAGGTGCAAACCATCCTGGTTCCCATATCCGTAATGCTTCAGACGATTACTGGGATTGCCATGCTGATTGCATTGCCTCCAACCACAACAAGGACGACGGCAAGCGTTCAGGTTACCACAGCCCCCTCATCTATCGAGAGCTGGCCGACACTGTGCCTCTCCCCCACAGATCTCAGATCTCCGCGATCACCTAAATTATCGTCATGCTCATAAAGCCTAGGACCCAACCAACTCAAAATACTCCAGGAACTGTGCGGACCTATCCCAAGTAAGAGAGCCCCGTAAACAAGTCGAGGTCTCGATGCCTCAAATCGATCGGCACCTTAGGGACCTCCAAGAACAAATCGACGCCATTCAAGATGAGATCAGACAAGTCAAGGAGGGCAAGGGTCATGCCTTCACTAGTAAGCCCGCCTCGTCTAGTCAGATGAAGGCTTTTATTGACTCCATCACCTCGGAGCCACTCCCGACGAATTTCAAGGCGTCTACTGATGTGTGTGCATGCTACACAATATTTTTATTGCTGTATACATGGCTTTGATGATGATTCTTAATGGTTTTTACCCTAATTGAGCAGAATTTCAGGAAACTAGGAATTTGGGACAGTTTAGAGTTAAGAGAGCATAAAGGCATGTTGATATGGCGGCAAGAGGAGCACTTCGGCCCATCAAGAAGAGAGGCCCAGCCACAGCCTTATGGGAGGCTCCAAGAGGTGGCTGGCTTTAGCAGAGTTTGAAGGGGAGTAGGACTCTCAACCAAAAGCTGCAAGAAAGAGTATAAAAGAAAAAGGAAAAGAAGAAATTAGGGTTCGACCCCTTGACACAAGAACGAAGAGGAAAGTGCTACGAGAAGGATCACAACGCTGCTGAAGGAGAATTGAAGAAGAGATCGAAGATGATGCAGAAATTTTAAGTTGTCTTCTTCTTTGATTCTGCGAATTCGGTAACCTAGATTCAATTAGGGTTTGCCTTTGTTTGAAATTTTCCTTCTTTCTACTATGAGAACCATGATGGATGTTAATTCAGATTTGTAATTAATCTTTTAAGCTGATCCGGTTGATAGTGATTCAGTCTTGGGATTTCTTGATTAGGGTTTTCGACTATAAGAGTAATTTTGGCCGAACTACTCTTGTTTCTTGGATTATTCAAATCGCTTGAAAAAGGGTTTAGGTAATCAGATCAACTGATCAAGAAAACGGATTGAATGTATCTTAGAGATAATGTGCATGATTCGTTTGGCATTCATTCAACAAAAATTGATTTCTTTCGAATTCCTTGTCTTTAATGCATCTATAGCGATTAAATTCTTGATAAAAATATAAGAATTGTTGCTCATAGATAGATTGATATGTGCTCGAAAGAGGCTGCTCATACAATTAAGAAATAGCCAACCCATGACTGAAATCAACTTCGGTTGGATAGCTTAATGGTATAATTGTTGAATCGGTTCTGCTAGTATTTTCATTAACTCCTAGGCAACACATCAATGTCAACGTTATCAAGATAAACTCCCTAAATCTATCCAATGGCTAAGAACATTCTAAACTAACACGAGTCTCTTAAGTTTCCAATTTAAAGGGGTAATACACAGTAACCTAACAATATTAACATGAAACAACAATGTACTTTATTCATTTACAAATAAATGCTTATGTACTTCAATCTGATTGGAGCTAAGGACATACATTGTCTAACAATTCCCACGTGCACTTAGGTCCAATCGGTTATAATCCTTAGTCCTATACTATCCATGTGTTCTTTAAACACTTTCTGTATTAGTGGTTTAGTCAGTGGGTCTTCCACATTCTCTACTGATGCTACATTTTGAATCCGAATGTCTCCTCTACCAACAATCTCTTGTAGAACCAGTATTGTCACATAACACTAGAATAGGTGATGTGGTATGACTCCAAATTCATAGATAAATTTCTGCATCCATACTACTTATTTGGCATCCTCACTTATGGCAATGTGCTTAGCCTCGGCCGTGGACTATTTTCTACTACACATAATCCCAAGTGTATCTAGATATAGACTTTTCATCATCTGGATCAGACTAGAAGTCAGCATTTGTATACTCGACCATCTATAGTGAACTACCATCGAAGACAAGGCAAGTCTTTGGTTCTTCGTAGATATTTTAGCATGTTCTTCACAGCAGTCCAGTGATCATGTCCTGGGTTGGATTGATATCTACTTACTATACTGTCAACCTAAGCAATGTCTGGACGCGTGTACAACATAGCATACATGATGTTCCTTATGGCTGAGGCATAGGGAACCTCTCTCATTTCTCTATCTCCTCAGGGGTCTTAGGTAACATACCTTTGAAGAGAGTGATATTGTGCTTGAAAGAAATAAATCCCTTCTTGGAGTTCTGCATGTTGTATCTTTTGACGATCTTGTCAACATAAGTAGATTGTGACAATCCAATTAACTTCTTCAATCTATCTCTATAGAGTCGAAGTCTCAAGATGTAACAATCTTCTCCAAGATCAATGTAAGTAGATTGTGACAATCCAATTAACTTCTTCGATCTATCTCTATAGAGTCAAAGTCTCAAAATGTAACAATCTTCTCCAAGATCTATCATGGAGAATTGTTGTGAAAGCTATACCTTCACTCTGGTTAACATTCCAGCATCATTCCCAATGAGTAGAATGTCGTCTATATATAGAACCAACTCTCACTACCCCTAAACCCTCTTCATCAAGAATGACTTCCTGATGATGATAGTTGACGGGTTTGTCGAAGCCCTCAAAATTAATAATAGTCCCACAATAAAATATTTGTAGTAAAAGTGGTACTAGGTCGAATCCCACAAGGAGCTAAACAATAATCTCTTAGCCGAATGGATAATATAATTGAGTGAAAAAATTTAATAACTAAAATTAAAAGAATAAGAAAGCAATAACAAACTAAACAAACAAGAGAAAATCAATCTTACCGAATTCTGGTTCAAGGGTTTGGGTTGAATCAATTGGCCATCGATCCTAGGTAAAATTTAGCATGTCTTGCAATTCAAGCATTTAACCTTAGATTTATTAGGATAGCCATAATAAACCTTGTGTTTTCCTAATTCAGTTGACCAAACCCAGCATTCGATCAACACTTATCACCACTCAACTGGGTACGATAGTGTTCCATATTAATTGGTGATAGCACTAAGATTTGTGAAAATAGTTAAACCAAAACAACAATAATTCGTGACAATTATTGGTCAAAGGTTGTCACGAACAATTGACCCAAAAAGATATTAACCTAATTGCTACTTGTACCACTATTCGTGACAATTACGGATCACCGAATCATGGATAGCAGTAGGAAAATCAACATTAATTCAGATTGTCAGACTAATTAACATTAACATCCAATAAAAATGTGCACAAGAACCAATGAATACTTGAATTAAAAAGCAAGAAAATAAATTAACTACAGAACCTCACAATGACACAATCGAACCTCCCCCCTTGAACCAGAAAAAGAAGCTTAGCTGCTCATGATCTGCGAAACCTCCATGCTCTGCTTCTCCATGGCCGAACTACTCTCTTGAGTTTCTTGAGTTACTTGGTGATCTCTTGGATCTTGGAGTGAGTGGTGCTAGAGCTGGTTCACCCCCCTCTTTATATAGCCCAAGGAGATGGTTGTTTTCCAACTCCTTCTAGGAGATCATCTTATCTTTAGGGAGTCTTAATCTTCTTTAAACTAATCCTATCCTATCTCTTATCTAATGATCTAATCTCAATCTTCTTATCTCTTTAGGATTACATTCAAGACTTTAGATCTGATAAGACTCTCTCTTTGGAGATTACATTCGAGATTTGGACTCTTGACTCTTGAATTCGAGTTAGGCTGCTTCAAGGTACTTCTGCGAGTTGGGCTTAAGTTTTGAAATGGGCCTAGCTGCGAACATGCTCCGACTTTGGGCTCGTTTTCGTACTCGATGCGGGCCGAATCTGTCAAAACCCAAAACATAAAAGTTATGAGCCTTCCTTTCATATTTCTAATGCTTTTTGAATTGTTCAATTCTGAGTCCGGAGTTGAGAGTTAGGCCCATATTACTGACTTTCGCCGAAACTGTGCATAATCACCCGATTTGCCTTGTTTTCTTCCAATTGCCTTCTTTATTGCCCTGAATCGAAATACAAGAGTAATGAGTTCATTTAAGTGATAAAGTTATGTAAATATATGAAAATTATGGGGCAAAAATAGGGTTCTTTTCAGTCTCATCAAATCCCCCCACACTTAAACTTTGCCCATCCTCAGGCAAGGCAAAACTCATGCAAAACAAGAGAACCTAACTACTGCAACTTTCTTCTTTTTCTTCAAATTCCCTCTTCCATCTCTTTCTCCCCTTTTTCTTGTCCAAGAGTGATATCAAATCATCATTCCTCATGGTCCCAAGTAGGGGTGTTCACGGGTCGGGTTGGGTCAATTTCTTGGGATTTTCCCAACCGACCCGACCTGGTCGGGTTAGCTCAGGTGGGAACCGAAACCGACCCACTGACAGGCCAAACCGACCTGGTCGGTTTGAGTTGGGTTGGGTCGGTTTGGTCGGTTTTGCTCCTATATGTATAAAGCCAAATAAAATCTGATTTATTTGATAATTTGAATATTTGATATTCAAGAGTCCAAAATAAATCAAAATTTAATTCAAGTAAAGAATAAAATCAATAAATTCTTCATGTAAAAACAAGTGTCAAGTAAGAAATAAAAACAATCATAAATTGAACATCATTTCAGCCATCTCCTATGATAAAATTTAAATGAAAAATTAATCACAAAAGTTGTTCATTAATCACTAATCCAAAGTTGCTTGCAAGTTGGAACTTCATGTTTGAAGAAGAAATGCGGCCATGCTAATGACTCAACTGTCAAAAAACAAACAAGAAAAGTTTGTTTTAGATTGCCACATTACTTGGAAAATAAAATTGTAAATTGTAAAACAAAATAATTACATTTGTAAAGATTATTAAGTCTTACCAAAACAGTGAAAACACCAATCATCACCACTTAATTACACTTGTTTCGTTGTTCCTCACAATTCTAAAACAAAGAAACAAATATTAGTATGTAACCCAAAAAATTATATAAGTTATAAACAATATCATGAAATAAAGTTTATTCACAAGATAGCAAATATTACCTAATGTAATTTCTTCATATTTTTCCACTTCATCTATAGCTTCTCAAACATCAATTGGGATTGGTTTGGACCGTAACCAATCTTGGCCACATATAAGAGCCTCCACCATTTTTGGAGATAGTGAACTCCTAAATGGATCAAGTAAACGCCCACTTGTGCTGAATGCCGATTCAGAAGCAACTGTAGAAATTGGCATGGCTAAGACATCTCTTGCTATTTGAGAAAGTATAGGATACTTTTGACAATTCATTTTCCACCAAATCAAAATGTCAAATGAATCACTTGGCTTTTCACAACTCTCTAACAAATACCTTGCAACCTCAGATTTACTTTCTACACTTTCTTCACTTTCTAAGTGTTTTGCAAATTGAGATGCTAAGAATTTCAATGTATCATCTTCATTATCATCGAAATCCATCTCATTAGAAGCTTTACTTGAACTTGATGCTTCAGGTCCAGTATTAAAATTTGAATTGCATTTATGATCATGATAATGGTAATATAAACGATTAAGAGTTTCCTCTACTCTCTCAGTCATTTCTCTAGCCCTCAAACTATCATATATTTGACCAAAGCAAAATTTCACATATTTTAATTTGTAACAAGGATCCAAAACAATGGCAACATATAACAAGAAATTCAGATTTTCAAGGTTCTCCCAATATTTATCAAACTTCCATTTCATACGCTATGCCATAGAACTCAAAAGATTGTCTCCACTTCTACATAAACGAACCAACATAGTTTGCAATGCCACAAGTTCATGAAAAAATGCATTCGATGTGACATAAAAAGATCCTGAAAACTGCAATGTTACATTATAGAAAAGATTTAGAAACTTCACAAAACATCTGTCATTGTCCCAATCATCATAATTAGGAGGCCCGACATGCTTATTCCCTCTCCCTTTTCTTCTCTTATTCCCGCCTCCACTCTCCTCATTTTCATCCTCATCATTTCCTTCAAAGTATAAGAAATATCTCGGGTCATCCTCACCTAGCCGGTTAAAAGCTCTTTCAAATTTTTCAGCAACCTCCAATATCAAATAGGTAGAATTCCACCTAGTCTCAACATCAAGGCATACAAGATTCTTATTTTCTATTTTTTCCTTTTCAACACACCTTTTGAAAGTTTGAAACCTAGATGGAGATGATCTTACATATCTTACAACATTTCGGATTTTGAGAATAGACTCATGTAAGTCTTCCAATCCTTCTTTCACTATCAAATTCACAATATGAGCATAACATTTTAAATGCATGAATTCATGTTCTAAGATGGTGCCTTTCCAATCCCTAGTTCTTCTTTTTAAATATCTAATTGCACCATCATTAGAACTTGCATTATCAATAGTAATTGTAAAAAGTCCATCAATGCCCCATTCTAGTAAGCAATCCTCAATAGTCTTACCGATTGTTTCTCCCTTGTGATTAGGAACTTGACAAAAGTTTAAAATTCCATTCACTATCAATCCAATGTACTGAACTTGATTAGGAATTTGTTCAAATTCCATTCACTATCAATCCAATGTACTGTCAAGCACATATAATTTAAATTTTGGATTGATGACCAAATATCAATGGTAAGACATATACATTGATTTTTTATCACTTTTTGCAGTTTCATCTTCTCCTCAAGAAAAAATTTCATGCAATCTCTAGAAACTATGATACGGGATGGGATTGTAAATTTAGGTTGCAAAGCTTGAAAATATTTCTTAAATCCTTCCCCCTCCACAATCCTAAAAGGCAATTCATCAAGTATAACCATTTTGGCAAGCTCCTTTTTAGCTTCCTCAACACTAAAAGTCACTGCTTTTAACTTACCAGTAGTGAGACCATCTTCTCCTCCTTCATTTTTAGGCTCAAAAGATAATATATTTTGCCTTTTATCAACCCTATAGGGATATTTCATGCACTGCTGTTGCAAATGACTCCACATGTTACTAGTGCCATGATTTTTTGTGTCACATGCATAGTCTTTACCACAATAATTACATGCAACCCTAGGTTCATCCTTATCCTCCATTTTAGAAATGGTCCCAAATTTCTGATTTTAATCTAGAACCTTGCCTTTTGTTTTGCTTAGTGGGCTGTGTCCTAGTAATTTTACGATGAGCATGAGGATTTTTTACCGAATTTGTAGCCTCAGAATCTTGTTGCTTTGAGCCCATTGCTATTGAATCTTCAACTGAATCAACTCCATCAATCCCATGCACATTTTCATTTATTTTAGAATCCATCTGAAAACAAAATATCATTATAAATTTATAATTATTATTGAGTTTCTCAAGTGCCATTCCTAATGTAACAACTAACAAATTAAGAAAAAAGCAACTGATTGGTTATAATAAAAAACTATATATGTTATTTTTTTATCTAACATCAATAAAACTGAAATATATAAAATAATAAAAACATGTTTCAGAATATATATAATATATTTTTGAAAATATATATATCTGATATATTTCAGTAAAAATATATAGTTTTTGTGCAAATTATGAAATTACTATAAAATCTATTACTATATTTCAAATATATATATGAAAAATATATATTCCGAAATATATCAGATATATTAAATATGTATACTATATATAAATATATATATACTATATTTCAGATATATATTACTATATTTCAGTTTTAACTTTTAAATTTTTAATATATTTCTATATTTTAGTTTCAGAATATATTTTTTGGAATATATTCAACAATTAAAGCTGAAATATATAATAATATAAAAATGCATATTATATATATATATATATTTCGGAAATACACATATTATTTATAATATTTAAAAGTATATTTTCTGAAAATATATAGCTGATATATTTCAGAATATGTACTTTTTAGATATAGATTTTTTCAGATAATTCGGTTTTTATGCAAAGCCGAAATATCTTTATTTAACAGTTTTAAATATAAAATATATTTAAATTAAAACCAAAATATATATTTAAATAGATTAGGTTTTTCATAAAAACTGAAAACTGAAGTTTTTATTTTTTAAGATATTTTCTGGAAATATATTTAAAACTGAAATATGTATTTTAAAATATATATATATATACATACAAATAAAATATATAAACAAAAATATACATACAAATAAAATATATTGGAAATTTGGAATATATATTTTCTGGAAATATATATCTCATATATTTCAGAATATATATTTTTTAGATATAAATTTTTTCAGATATTTCGGTTTTTATGTAAAACTGAAATATCTTTATTTAATAGTTTTGAATATAAAATATATTTAAATTAAAACCGAATATATATTTAAATAGATTAGGTTTTTCATAAAAACTGAAAACTGAAGTTTTTATTTTTTAAGATATTTTCTGGAAATATATTTAAAACTGAAATATGTATTTTAATATATATATATATATATATATATATATATATATATATATACATACAAATAAAATATATTGGAAATTTGGAAAATATATTTTCTGGAAATATATATCTCATATATTTCAGAATATATATTTTTTAGAATAAATTTTTTCAGATATTTCGGATTTTATGTAAAACTGAAATATCTTTATTTAATAGTTTTGAATATAAAATATATTTAAATTAAAACCGAAATATATATTTAAATAGATTAGGTTTTCCATAAAAACTGAAAACTGAAGATCTTATTTTTTAAGATATTTTCTGGAAATATATTTAAAACTGAAATATGTATTTTAAATATATATATATATATATATATATATATATATATATATATATATATATATATATATAAACAAAAATATACATACAAATAAAATATATTGGAAATTTGGAAAATATATTTTCTGGAAATATATATCTCATATATTTCAGAATATATATTTTTTAGATATAAATTTTTTCAGATATTTCGGTTTTTATGTAAAACTGAAATATCTTTATTTAATAGTTTTAAATATAAAATATATTTAAATTAAAACCGAAATATATACTTAAAATTTTAAATAGATTAGGTTTTTCATACAAAACTGAAGTTTTTTGTGCAAATATATCATCATTAATTGGATTTTTTTCAAAGCTTAAACTTAAACAAAACCCAAATAAAATATATCAACTTGTAACATGCATTAAATTAAAAAAATAAATAAATAAATACTAACCTTTGAATGACTGAAATTGAGACTTTGGGTCTTTGAGAATGAGACTTGAGTCTTGAGCAGTTGAGCTTGAGGGGGACGGACCAACCAAGTTAGAGAATAGAAGATTTTAAGAGAAGGAAAAAGTGGTCAATAAAATAAAAAATTAGAAACCTTCTAAATTCTAAATTTCTAATCTAGGTAAAAAACTAAAAAAGGACATCTAATTGTAATTGCCTAATGGGCCTTTTAGAGTTCTAATTCTAGTAGAAGTCTAAAAGTAGAAGATTAGTAGGAATTAGGAAACTACTCAAACTAGGAAGTAGGAACTACCAAACTAGTAGATCTCTAGGTCGGTTCGGGTCGGGTCGGATTCGGTTTTCATGCAAGAAAAATGAAACCGACCCGAGATGTCGGTTTCGTTTTGTGCCCAACTCGAAACTGACCGGTACGAATGCAAACCCGGACAACTCGGGTTGGTCGGTTTGGTTGGGTTGGGCATTCTTATGAACAGCCCTAGTCCCAAGTTAAATCGATAGTCAAGGAGACAAGCCTTCCCGAGCTGAAACTCCCAGGCTGAACGGGTACTCATTGCTTTTAACGAACCAATATAGCCAGATTCACTTACCTTTCTTTGTTTCTTAAGCCAAAACAAGGTGTGCTTATTGCCATAAGCTTGCTATGTATCACATCTCCACCACTTAGTATGAATTCCTAGGATCTGAAGGTGAGAATGGGGTTAGGGTTCTAGGGTGAGTGCATTTTATGCTCCATCTCACCCTTGCCTTCGTTTCAAGATGTGAGTGCATTTTATGCTCCATCTCACACTTGCTTTCGTTTCTAGATGTGAGTGCATTTTATGCTCCATCTCACATTAGTCACGATTTTATTTTCAATTTTTTTTTTGCACAAGAATCACAGGGTTTCGCCGCCTAATCCATGAATTCATTGATCGTGGTCTCAATATGACTAACACAGCAAGTTCTAGAATAATCAACCCATGTTTGACAGATAATTATGTGAAAATCAATCAAACCCTTATGCATCTTGCCTATTGATTAATTAAATCACGAGGTACCATATGCATCCAAGAAAGATTTAGTTAGTCATGCTTGCATCCTATCTTATCTATTCAGCCTAAGCACATGATTCCTGATAAGTTGAAATCGTTCAAGGATAAGTTTCCAGGGAGTAGAAATTTCAAGAAGATAAGGTTAAGAAGTGATGATCGAAGTATGCTGAGGTTATTCAAATTTCCATCAGATTTCCCTAATCCCCCCACACTTAAGTTATACATTGTCCCCAATGTATGTGATTATGCATAAAGTAGAGGGATTCGGGGGTACTTCCCTGTTCACCTTGTGAGGTTCCTGCTAAACACAAAAATCAAAACCAAACAAAATAACAAAATTAACTAAACACAATGGGTTGCCTCCTACAAGCGCAATTGTTTAACGTCGTCGTGCTCAACGTCCTCCTTTGCTATTTTAATTGTCGTGGTTGCAGATTCCGGTGTGCTCCCCTTCCATCCATCATGGGTGGGTTCAAATCTGGAATAGGGGCCTTCGTATCCAATTGTGCACTCGATTCTAGCTCCTCATTCATGTCTTTTTCAAAAATTTCCTGCATAGTTGGATCAATAGTGTCAACTGAATGGTCTTCATTTGGGTACTTCATAGCTTCAAAAATATTAAATTTAATAGTCTCCCCGCTGATTTCGACGGAGAGGGTACCCTCATCCACATCTATTTTGATCTTGGCCGTTTTCATGAATGACCTGCCTAATAGAAGTGGGGCTGAACTTTCGATCGTGTCCTCCTCCATCTTCAGAATGTAAAAATCGGGTGGAAAAATTAAATCGTTAACCTGCACCATTACATTCTCAACAATCCCTTCTGGGTAGGCGTTAGAATGATCAGCTAATTAGATAACTCTAGTTTCCCTTAAAGGACCTAATCTCAAAGCATAGTAAATCGAGTATGGCATGACATTGATAGATGCACCTAAGTCTAGCATGGCATGCTCGATTCGCTTATTGCCAATCACACAAGGTAGGGTGAACATACCTGGATCAGCATGTTTTTCTGGTAAGGTCCTCGTGATCACGGCTGAACCGTTCTCTCCAACTCCTTCCTTAATGGGGTTCTCGTTTGAGTCCTGTACTCCCCTTCTTCCTATCCTTTATCCGCCTTCCTTGGTGAGGTGGGTTCTAGCTGCAGTTCCTTCCCGCTTCTCAGCACCACTGCACTTACATTCCCCTTGGGGTTGACTACCGTTTGTGATGGTAGTTTTCCGGAGCTCTGTGCCTCCAACTTGCTAATGGAAGTGGCAAGTTGGCTGATTTGGTTCCCCAAATTTTGAATGCTGGCTCTTGTTTCCTGCTGAAATTGCTGAGTGTTAGTAGCTAGAGCCTTAACTATATCTTCTAATGACATACCTGAATTCGGGGGTTGGCCTTGCGCTATGATGGGTGTTGAAAACTGGGGCTGTCGACTGAAAAAATGGGGCTGATATTGCTGCTGTCCTCCTTGGTTCCCGTAGCTTAGATTTGAATGATCTCTCCACCCTGGATTGTAATAATTGGAGTAGGGATCATACTTTTGTTGGGGCTGCCCCGGGAATCCTTCTACGGCATTTACTTGCTGCATCGATCCATTTTGTAATGATGGACACATGTCCGTAGGATGACCGTGGATCGAACAGATACCACACACCCTGGCTGTTTGTAATTGCCCTGCAACAAGTTGCTTAACCAAAGCTGTTAGATCTGAAATATGATTTTCTGAATTGACAAGGCTTACCTCATTAACCCGTCTTGTGGTGCCATCTATCCTTGCACCGAACTGCTGTGAATTTTCGGCCATCTTGGAAATTAATTCCCTGGCCTCTTCGGGTGTCTTGTTCACTAGGGCTCCTCCACTGGCTGCATCGACCATAATTCTATCCATGGGCTGAAGCCCTTCATAGAAGTATTGGATCAAAAGCTGTTCGGGTATTTGGTGGTGTGGACAGCTAGCAACAAGTTGTTTAAATCTTTTCCAATATTCATATAGCGTCTCACCACCAAATTACCGAACTCCACATATTTCTTTCCTTATATTTGCAGCCCGGGATGCAGGAAAATATTTGTCTAAAAATATCCTATTCATCTCATCCCATGTGCGTATTGAACCGGGAGAAAGAATATACAACCAATCCTTCGCTTTATCACGTAAAGTAAATGGAAAGGCTATGAGTTTTACCTGGTCCTCGATCATACCGTGGGGTTTCATGCTTGAACAGACGACATGGAATTCCTTTAGATGTTTATGAGGGTCCTCACCTGGAAAACCATGAAATAGAGGCAATAATTGTATCAACCCAGATTTCAATTCAAAACCTACCTCAAGATTGGGATACGTGATGCATAGGGGTTGTTGGTTCATCATTGGTGCAGCTAACTCTCTCAACGTCCTCTCTCTGTCAGCCATTCTTTCTTCTCCTTCGAAGATGGGTAGATCACAAATGAGTAAATCACAATCTGAATTCACCTTTTTAGGTGAACGATCCTTCCTTTGTTTCGCCTCCTTCCTTAAACGACGGGTAGTCTTCTCAATTTTGGGGTTGTACTCGAGTTCACCTCGTTGAAAAGCACGAGTCATAAAACAAAAGAGGTTAACAAGAGGAAGGTAATAGCTAAGAAATTAAAGTTGCTCCCTGGCAACGGCGCCAAAATTAATACTAGTCCCACAATAAAATATTTGTAGTAAAAGTGGTACTAGGTCGAATCCCACAGGGAGCTAAACAATAATCTCTTAGCCGAATGGATAATATAATTGAGTGGGAAAATTTAATAACTAAAATTAAAAGAATAAGAAAGCAATAACAAACTAAACAAACAAGAGAAAATCAATCTTACCGAATTCTGGTTCAAGGGTTCGGGTTGAATCAATTGGCCATCGATCCTAGGTAAAAGTCAGCATGTCTTGCAATTCAAGCATTTAACCTTAGATTTATTAGGATAGCCATAATAAACCTTGTGTTTTCCTAATTCGGTTGATCAAACCCAGCATTCGATCAACACTTATCACCACTCATCACCACTCAACTGGGTACAATAGCGTTCCATATTAACTGGTGATAGCATTAAGATTTGTGAAAACAGTTAAACCAAAACAACAATATTTGAGATAGCTGCAATCATTGAATCTTGTTCCATTGATTCCTTTTAGGTTAAACCATGTCAATACATTGGTCAAAGGCTGTCACGAACAATTGACCCAAAAAGATATTAACCTAATTGCTACTTGTACCACTATTCGTGACAATTACGGATCACCGAAATCATGGATAGCAGTAGGAAAATCAACATTAATTCAGTTTGTCAGACTAATTAACATTAACATCCAATAAAAATGTGCACAAGAACCAAGAAATACTTGAATTAAAAAGCAAGAAAATAAATTAACTACAGAACCTCACAATGACACAATCGAACCTCCCCCCTTGAACCAGAAAAAGAAGCTTAGCTGCTCATGATTTGTGAAACCTCCATGCTCTGCTTCTCCATGGCCGAACTGCTCTCTTGAGTTTCTTGAGTTACTTGGTGATCTCTTGGATCTTGGAGTGAGTGGTGCTAGAGCTGGTTCGCCCCCCTCTTTATATAGCCCAAGGAGAGGGCTGTTTTCCAACTCCTTCTAGGAGATCATCTTATCTTTAGGGAGTCTTGATCTTCTTTGAACAAATCCTATCCTATCTCTTATCTAATGATCTAATCTCAATCTTCTTATCTCTCTAGGATTACATTCAAGACTTTAGATCTGATAAGACTCTCTCTTTGGAGATTACATTCGAGATTTGGACTCTTGACTCTTGAATTCGAGTTTGGCTGCTTTAAAACTTGGGTTGCTTCAAGGTACTTTTGCGAGTTGGGCTTAAGTTTTGAAATGGGCCTGGCTACGAACATGCTCTGACTTTGGGCTTGTTTTCGTACTCGATGTGGGCCGAATCTGTCAAAACCCAAAATATAAAAGTTGTGGGCCTTCCTTTCATATTTCTAATGCTTCTTGAATTGTTCAATTCTGAGTCTGGAGTTGAGAGTTAGGCCCATATTACTGACTGTCGCCGAAACTGTGCATAATCACCCAATTTGCCCTGTTTTCTTCCAATTGCCTTCTTTATTGCCCTGAATCGAAATACAAGAGTAATGAGTTCATTTAAGTGCTAAAGTTATGTAAATAGATGAAAATTAGGAGGCAAAAATAGGGTTCTTTTCAGTCTCATCAATTGTTCAAGATGTAGTCCTCTTCTAAGAAGTGAGCATTTCAACTTGTTTTGGATTCCAATTTGTTTGCTCTTGTCTTTTTGACATGTGTTACACAACCCTAGATTTTCAAGTGTCTTACACTTGGTTTCTTGCCAGTTCATAGCTCAAAAGGAGTCTCAGGAACTGACTTGGTTGGAACCCAATTTAGTACGTAAATTATAGTCTCTAATGCGTATCCCCAAAAGGATATGAGTAACTCTACATGGACGAGAAGTGACTGAACAATATCCAATAAAGTCTGATTTCTTCTCTTTGATACACTGTTTAATTGTGGTGTGGTAGGAGGAGACAATTATGATATAATCTCATTGTCTTTAAGTAGTCCTTGAATTTGTCAGAGAGATATTCACTTCCTCGATCTAATCGAAGGATTTTGATTTATCTCGCCAACTGTTTCTTGACTTCATGTCTGAACTCTTTAAACTTTTTAAAAGATTTGGACTGATGTCTCATTAGGTACACATAACCATACCGAGAACAGTCATCAATGAAAATTATAAAGTAAGAGTTTTGTGTCCTAACATTCATGGGACCACATACATCAGTATGTATAAGGTCAAATGTGCCTGTACTACTTTCAGGCATACCTGTAAATGGCCTTTTTGTCATCATGCCTTGAAGGAAAAGTTCACAAGTTGGTAGATCTTCTACTGTGAAAAAATCTAAAAGACCATCATTTACCAATCTTGTGATACATTCTTTATTTATATGGCCAAGTCGGAAATGCCACAAGCATGTGGGATTAATCGTTATTCGTGTTCTTTTCTTGTGGATGTGTTCCGTCATTGTTTTGGTTACATTTGTTTCTAGAGAAATGTGAAGAACATAAAGATCATTCTCAAGTTCCCCATGAGTAAGGAATTTGTTATTCAATTTAGTTCTAATCTTATTATTAAATAAAATAGAATAACCATCCTTGCAAAGCTTAGAAACTGAAATCAAATCTCTTCTAAGTAATGGAACATAAAGAAAATCTTTTATAGTAATAGTCCATTCTCAAAAAATTAAATTTATTGCTCCTATATTAGTAACTGCAACAATTGTAGATGTCCCCAAGTAAAGCACGACCTCAACATCATTCAACCTTCTATTTTCTTTGAACCCCTTCTTTCTTCTTCTTGAGGGATTCCAGATATTGAGGACAATTCCTCTTCTAATGCCCCGTCTCCTTGCAGAAGTGACATTCATCTAATGACTTGTCTTTCTTCTGCTTCTATTGCTTGTCATCCTACCTCTGAGGCCTCTTCTTGCCTTTTTTTCTCTTACCAGATTTTTCTCCTTCAACAAGCTTGGCCATTGGCTTGTCCTTTTTAATCAGTTCCTTGACTCTCTGCAACATATTGCCAATCTCTTACAAACTAGCTGTTAGATTGTTCATGTTGTAGTTCATGACAAACTGATTAAAAGATGTGGACAGAGAGTTTAAGACATCATCAGTTTTGGGGTCAACATCTAATTGAGAATTAAGAGCCTCCAGTTCATTAATAAAACCTATCATCTTCATGACATGGTTATGAACTAGTTAGTTCTCGGTCATCTTGGTGGTCATCAACAGTTTGAGGACCTTTTTCAGTGCAAAATGACTATGCTCCTCATACATGGTCTTTAAACTATCTAGAATATCTTTGTAGTTTTCTACTTTGTAAAACTATCACTAAATAGAGTTGTCCAGTGAGGCAATGATGTAACACCAGAAAAGAGAGTTTTTCTCTTCCTATTCTTGATACTACCTCCTTAAATTAGAGGCTCTATTAGGGAGGCATTCTAGTGCCGGGTTGGTGGCATTTTTTTTTTCAATTTCTCTAATGTGAGAACCAAGTTAAGGTTACAAAACCATTTTGGGTAGTTTGGTCCCTTGAGTTTGTTGTCGTCTAACGATTTGGTGAATTGTTCGTGTGCCATTTCTGACAAATAACACAAATATATTAACTCGTGGCCCAATATTTCATGTTATATATTATAGAAAGGACTTTAATCTACGTTCCATTTCCATTTGTCCATCTCTAAGATTTTCCTCTATCTCAGGGATGGAGACATTTTTCATATCTTTGGAAATGTGGAAAATCACATATGTGCATGGGATCAACTGTTTTAGCTGCATAACTCCATCACTTTCTGTAAAGGATCATGTATCCACCCATCTTACGAGCTTTTCCTTTGACCTCCATCAGACAAGGTTCATTGTCATTTTAGGTTAAACCTTTATAAGTGGTAAGTGCTGGCCCGACATATTAGGAGCCCCAAGGTACTGTGAAAGAGTCTTCTATTTTAGGATAAACCCTTCTCACTAGTCTATGACACCCCTATCATCCTATGAAACAATCTCACTATCTCAGTAAAACCAATAACCCAATTTTATGGTGCATCTCCACCCACCAATTCAGCCCGTTTTCATGCTAATAATAGAATGTCTTTAGAGATGTCATCTTATGATATTCCCTATCTTATTGCACTTATATTCGCCGCCTGAACCTCCAATTCACCCCAAATTCCCAATCAAACACTCTCGATCTCTCAGAATCACCTCAAAACCCAAAAATCCTAGCTTTCAACCCAAAAGCCCCCAAATCCATCGTTAAACCTTTTTAATACCAATCTGATGGCCCCGATCGACCCCCACTTACACCTTAACCAATAGATCAAACATCACCATCATATCCCAAACACCTCCAAATACCCACCTGTAAAATTTCATCCAAAAACATCTTTTCTTACCCCTTCATCGCACCAAGGTTTCATTTTAAGGCTCTAGATTGACCGGATTCCAAGTCCTTCCGATCTGAGCCCATTTGACCCGATCTGACTTTACCAGTCACCCAAGACTGCCTAAAAAACCTTATCCTATGAAATTTCACCTGAAATTGTATTTGTTTGCTCCTTCATCGCACAAAGATTCCATTTTGAGCCCCAGATTAACTGAATCGAGCCATTTCTAGATATGCCCAATCTAGGCCTAGTTGGGCCAATCTGACCCCATCAATCAACTCAAAATATCCAAAAACCCCATCCTATAAAATTTTAGCCAAAATGCCCTCATTTATCCTTCCATCCAAAAAGATTCCGTTTCGGTCAATCTTACTAACTCACTCTTTGTGGTCAAACCCATCTCAACCCTCCACATTTTTTACCCGGAACCACCCATTGTTGAACCAAGAACCCGGTTCAAGCTCTGGACCCAGTTTAACTCAACTTGTCAAAATTTACCAAAATACACCTCTAATTTCCTTGAACTTACAAAAACACCCCTGGCGCCATTTAAAAGAGACCGACCCCTTCATTTTCGCCCTAAGCAGAGAGATCTGGCGACACCATTCTTCTTCATCCCCGTTCAAACCCAGCGGCAAAGCGGCGGTTGATTTCTCCATCCACTGACGGGAGCACCCCCTCAGCCACTCTCTTCCTCTCTCTTTTCCCTTCCTCTTCTCCTTCTTTCTTTCTTCTCCTTTTTCTTCTTCTTCCTCTCTTTTCTGGTTGGGAGAAAAACACTGTTCATCTTCTTCCTCACGGCGACAGAACCTGAACCAGCGACGATCTCCCCACAGAAACGAGGAATTAGCATTGATGAGCAGTTTCAACTGTCTAAATTTCCCGGTTACTGAAATTCCAACCAAGTCAGATAAACGAATTAGCATTCGAAGAGACCATCCTTGTTCGCGGATGGACCACTCAAAGCTGTAGCAGACCAGCTTCTCACCCTTGTTCATCATCGACCGTTCCAGGCTAGATTTCCCTCAACTTCAAGCGGAATGTCGCTCTCCTCTTCAACACTATCTCCAAATCTTTATCGTTCGAAGAGGAATAAGACTAAGGGCAGCTTCAACTCCCCATTCACCGATTGTTCTCAGGCCATATTTTAATCTGGTAACACTCCTTGCTCCATCTATGTTTGGTTTTATTTATGAGATTGTTTTCTCATTGGGTTTTTCCACATCTGCAGATCCTATGTCCCATTAGGAGAGGGGTTAGTAAGTGGTCAAGACGCGATGGACTCTACTCCCCGCGGTCGCACCCAAAACCCCCAAACCAGCCACCAACTTGAGAAGCCCATTTATCCAATGGGTGGAGGTTTGAAGGTTGGCAACCTTGTTGGAGCCTTTTGAGTTTAGGTGTCAACCCTCCCCTCATGCATCACACTCCACGTGTTAGCCTAGTCACTTAGGATGTCAGCCCCCTAATTTGTTTGCTTGCATACCCCTTGTGGGGCCCACATCAAAATAATAACAAAAAATATAAAAATATAAAAAGAAAACAAAAATAGATAAAATGCCAAAAGTCTAATAAAACTATAACAATAAAATCAAAATTAAAAGAAAAAATCATAAAAAAATTTCAAGAAGAGATAGGAAGGATTAGCAAAATTACACATACAAGAAAATAAAAAAAATTAAAAAAAAATTAATTAAAAACCCAAAAAAATTGAAAAAGAAGAAAACAAATAAATAATAAATAAAAAAAGAAAAAGGGTAAAAAAGGGAAGAAAAGGAAAAACGTATATAAAAAAGGGGAATATATATCAAATAATCCAAATTCTCAAAAAAAAGAAATAAAAATTCAACATATACATATATATATATATATATGAAAAAAGAAATCCAAAAATAATAATAACAAATTCGAAGAAAAGGGTAAAGTGAAACAAAAAAAAAATCAAAAGTGGACAAAACAAAAATAAAACAAAAAGTTACAATACAACAATTGGAAATAAAAAATACAAATATAAAAAAATGAAAATAATAAAAAATAAAAAATAGTAATAAAATAAGAAACTAAAAAAAATCAAATCAACAAAATTAGAAACACAAAAGGAAAAAGAAAAAGAAAAAAAATCAAAGCAAAAATAAAAAAAATTATTAAAAGGTCAAAAAAATAATAAATCCAAAAAGAAAGAGAAAAGAAAAATAAATTGAAAAGCATCAGTAAAACAATAGGAAAATGAAAAAGCATAATACATAAATAAGCAATAGATAAGGATAATAAAATGAGTTAAGGGAAAATTGTGGATTAATCAACAAGAAAAACAGAGAAATAAGTTATGGAGGAAAAGAGAATAAAAAAAGAATAAAAAGGATGGAAAAAATCGGAATAAAAATAGTAGGAAAAGTTAGCTGTGTTTGGATAGATAAGAAAGTAGAAATAGCATAAATCTATATGAAGATAAAAGGGGGTAATGAAGAAAATCGAAAATCAAAGAAAAAAATATAATAAAAAATAAAAAATCAAATCATCAAAAAAAAGGAGAGAAATGAAGGAAAAATAATGATGATAAAAAAATAAAAATTAACAAAAAAGGGAAGAAAAGCGCTTTTATAAAAAATAAATGATGTTGATAATAACAAATAAATAAGCAATAAAAAAAAGAGTCTTGAAAAATAAGAAGACATGAAGATCCCTTGTCACAATCCAAGATTCTTGAGTTTTTCTTTAAGCGACTAAGTTTTTAGAAAAAGTAAACAATAAATAGATAAAAACAATCCAAAATAAAGGGGGGAAAGGTATAATGATGAAAAGAAAGAAAAAAGTTTTAAAGAGGATTAAAAAAAAAGAATTGATAAGAAATAAATTGAAAATGCAAAATGAAGAGGGTGAGAAGATCCGTTGTCATTAACTAAATTTCTGGGAGTATATGTTGGTCGATTGGAGTTTTGGAATTGAAATAAAATTACTTTATCAAATCAAATGATAAAATAAAAATAAAAAATAAAAAAAAGAGAGAGGAATTTTGCGAAAGAGAAAGAGTTTGACCTTTTTTCCTTATTCTTCAACCTGATTTCCTTGTACCCGCTGTAATATCAGAATGCAACATATGGTTCTTCTTGGATATGAATTTTTTCGACGCCTGTGAACTGCTATGAGGGTTTGTGAATGGTTGCTGCAGCTTGCATGTGTTAACGATATTGACATGGATGATAGCGGCGTCTAGCATGTAAGATATCTGGATTCTAACTGTCCATTGGTGTGCCAATTTATAAGCGTAGAGAGTTCACCATCACCTTCAGGCCAGAAGCACAACCAGCATACGCCCATGTACAAATTTTCTTTTGTTGGGACCCATAAAGATCTTTGGTATATTACACGAGAAAGGTCCTTGCCTGAAGTAGATTCAGCTTTGGTAGCACTGAAGGAAAATGGGGGCAATATTGATTCAAGGAATACATTTGGTCTCACTCCTCTTCACATCGCAACATGGAGAAATCACATTCCAATAGTGAGGAGGCTATTGGCAGCTGGTGCTGATCCTGATGCTAGAGATGGAGAATCAGGATGGAGTAGCTTGTACAGGGCTATTCATTTTGGTTATCTTGCTGTGACAAGCGTTCATCTTCAATCTGGTTCAGCATTGGTTTCTTGGAAAACCAAGAAACAAAGCACAGCCTCAAGGTCTTCCGTAGAGGCTGAGTACAGGAGTCTTGCCTCAACAGTGTGTGAAATTCAACGGTGCACTTATATTCTCAATGATTTTCACATCCCACTTCAGCTTCCTGTAAACTTGTGGTGATAATCAGGTTGCACTTTGCATAGTAGCTAACCCTGTTTTTCATGAAAGAACCAAGCACCTTGAGATTGACTGCCACTTGGTGCGTGAAAAATTCAAGGCTGGATTGGTTTCTCCTCAGCACATCTCTACACATTAGCAGCCGGCAGATTTATTCACTAAATCTCTTTCAGGCCCTCAGTTTTTCAAGCTACTGTCCAAGTTGGGCATGGCTGATCTCAATCCTACTCCAACTTGAGGGGGGATGTACAACTGCTGTAATTTTAGTGTAGCTCATTTAGTTAGTTATTGATTCTATTAAGTGAGTTAGAGAATTCGTTAGTTAGTTTTAGTGAGCTAGCATTTTGTTGTTATTCTTTCTGTTAGTTACAAAGTTTGTTATTCTTTCTGTTAGTCTCTTGGTTTTGTAAATAAGCTCATGTAAGCTACTATTAGTAGAAAGTTTTTTTGATGAATGAAAAGTTTCTCTTCTTTTTTTTTCTGGTTTCGAACTGTTCATGGTATCAGAGCTTCAAGATCTGGTGTTGTGGATACTCTTGAATCTTGATTGAATCAATTGTTACTCTTGAGCTTGAATAATCGATAATGGCTGAGAATCAAGGAGATTCTCCTAGATTGGATCAAGTGATCAATGGAGAGAACAGAGATTTGTCGAAGGATCTTAACAATGGAGATCCTCTTTACTTGCAAAGTTTTGATCATCCAAGGATGATTTTGGTCTCTACTCCACTGACAGGTAATAATTTCCTAACTTGGAGCAAATCGATGATGATTGCACTTGAAGCAAAGGTTAAGCTAGGGTTTATTGATGGAAGTTGTGAGAAACTTGAAAAGGAATCACCTCTATATAAACAATGGAATAGAGTGAATTGCATGGTAATTTCATGGATTTTGAACTCAATGTCGAAAGAAATTGCTGAGGCTTTCTTATATTCTGGATCTGCCAAAGAATTATGGGATGAGTCGCAAGAAAGATATGGAGAGAGAAATGGTCCAATGCTTTATCAATTGCAGAGAGAAATAAGCACAATCTCTCAAAACAACATGTTTGTGGCTCAGTATTATACAAGATTGAAAAGATTTTGGGATGAGTTGAACTGCCTACAGCCTATTCCTCATTGTGAATGTGGTGCAGCAAGGTTAATGTCAGATATTACTGAATCAAATAGGCTAATGCAGTTTCTGATGGGGCTTAACGATAGTTTTGACAATGCAAAGGACTAGATTCTTCTCATGGAGCCATTACCATCTGTTAACAAAGCATATTCTATGCTACAGAAGGTAGAGAAACAGAAAGCAGTCCAGATGACATTTACTAATAATAATGAGAGCACAACCTTATTTGCAAAGCCTCAGGGAAATCTGAACTACAAGAAAGATGCACGAAAGCCAGGGGAAGGGAGAGAAAGTTACAAGAAGTCTGATTTTAGCAAAAAAGAAAAGGAAATCCAATTTTGTGATCATTGCAACAGGAATGGACACACAAGGGAGACTTGCTTCAAAATACATGGCTATCCTGATTGGTATAAAACCTTGAAGGATCAGAGAGCAGCTAAGAGAGCTAATGCCGCCAATTCTACTGAGTCAACACTTGATTTGCTAGCTGACAAGACTGAGAAAGATACAGAACAACTATCCAGCTTCATTCAACAAGAACTTGCAAAGCTGCTCAAAGGGAAGATGATTGTCAACAGTAACCATGCTAGCCTTGCTAATTATGAAGATTATGCAGGTATAAATTTTGCTCTTACTTTTGCTTTGAACACACTTGATTTATATGGACATGGGGTTTGGATTGTTGATACAGGTGCCTCAAATCATATGTGCAATGGTATTACCCTTTTTACAGAACCTAAAACGCCTTTACACAAAACTCCAGTTTACCTACCTGATGGAACCACAAAACTAGTAAAATCAATTGGAGATATCCATTTACATTCTTCTTTAACATTTAAAGATGCCTTATACCTACCTAGTTTTACTTTTAACCTCATGTTAGTAAGTAAACTTGCTAAAACTTCTAAAATTAAAGTTATCTTTTATCCTACACATTGCTTGCTGTAGAACCTGAGGACTGAGAAGAAGATAGTTGTTGGCAGATTGATAGGAACCTTGTATGTGCTTGATAAGTCTAGTTTTTCCATTGAAACACCTCATTTCTGTAATAAAGCTAATGCACATGTTGTGCCAAAGCTGAATACTCCTTGTATTGATTCTGTTTCACAAAATAATAAAGCAGTGTCTTCATTGTTCCTTTGGCATAAAAGATTGGGTCATGCTTCTGTTAGAACTTTGAAACATTTGCATTTCATGGCTCAAACAGAATTAGATACTTTTCCACCTTGTCAAATCTGTCTCAATCTAAACAAACCAGGCTTCCTTTTCCAACTAGATCCATTCAAACTTCCCATATCTGTGATCTTTTGCATGTTGATCTATGGGGTCCTTATAAGCATTCATCTATTGCTAGAGCACACTTTATGCTCACAATAGTGGATGATTATAGCAGGGCCACATGGACTTTCTTAATGGCACATAAATCCCAGACAGTTACCATTCTTACCAGGTTCATTCGAATGGTGGAAAACCAATTTGCTACAAGAGTCAAAATTCTCAGGTCAGACAATGGTTCAGAATTCTTAAATCATGAGTTTCAAACATTTCTTGGTGAATTAGGCATCTTACACCAGAGAAGTTGTGTTTACACTCCATAACAGAATGGTGTTGTGGAGAGAAAACACAGACAGCTCCTTCAAATTGCTAGATCCTTGTTATATCAAGCTCACCTACCTATAAAATTTTGGGGTCATGCCTTGCTTATGGCTACATATATAGTGAATAGGCTGCCTTCTTCTGTTTTGCAGTGGAAAACACCTTATGAGCTTTTGTATAACACTCTTCCAAACTATGACAATTTAAAATGTTTTGGTTATTTGTGTTTTACAACCAATACAAGACCTCACAAAGACAAACTTGATTCAAGAGCCCTTAAATGCATTTTCATTGGCTTTGAACCTGGACAAAAGGCTTATAAGCTGTATGATCTTTCTACTCATCAAATTTTTACATCTAGAGATGTAATCTTTCATGAAACAACTTTTCCATTTGTTGATTCTAATCCTAAACCTCTTGATGTTCCATTGCATTTACCATTTGATGATCCTATTTCTTATATTGAAAATTGCACTCCAGATCCTATTCCTTCTAATGATCCTATTCCTTTTACTGACCCTTCCACTGCATTACAAGATGACATTCAGCCTAACCTAGAGAGTCAACCTTTAGAACATGAAATCCAGACACAACCTGATTTTTTACCTGCATCATCCTCCATTCCTAAAAGACAAAATCAAAACCTGCTTGGTTGAATGACTTTGTCACAAATTTTAGCTTTACAAATCCATCATCTCCTGCTGCTATTACTTCTCAGTCACAATGTTTGAACCCTTCCCCTTATACACCTCCCACATATCCGTATACATCCAATTCTGTTTTTTTCTCATGCATATATGCAATTTTTGGGCAATGTATCTCAATTTCAAGAACCTAAATCCTATAAACAAGCTAGTGGTTAGAAGGAATGGGTTGATGCAATGAATAAAGAGTTGGCTGCCTTAGAACAGAATGAAACATGGGAGTTGACTGCATTACCTGTTGGAAAAAAGGCCATAGGCTCAAAGTGGGTATATAAGGTCAAATTAAATCCAGATGGAAGTGTGGAAAGATGCAAAGCTAGGCTTGTAGCTAAGGGTTATAATCAAGTGGAGGGGGTTGACTATTTTGACATCTTATCACCTGTTGCAAAGATAGTTACTGTCATAATTTTTATGGTGATTGCAACTGCTAAACAGTGGCTTATCCATCAGCTTGACATCAATAATGCCTTTTTACATGGCTATATTGATGAAGAAGTCTATATGACTCCACTAGAAGGATATACAAAGGCTAAACAGGGTGAAGTGTGCAGGCTTAAAAGGTCTTTGTATGGGCTTAAGCAAGCATCAAGGCAGTGGAATTCAGAATTTTGCTCAAAGTTAAAGGGTTATGGCTTTGTTCAATCTTCTCATGATCACTGCCTTTTTATCAGAAAGTTAGATCAATCCTTCTTAGCTCTCCTGGTTTATGTTGATGATGTTTTAATTATAGGTGATAATGAGAAGGATATTATCAAGGTGAAACAGTTTTTAGACTCTACTTTTACCATTAAAGACTTGGGTTATGCCAAGTACTTTCTTGGTATTGAAATTGCTAGAAATTCAGAAGGAACCTACTTAAGTCAAAGGAAGTATACCTTGGACTTGATTAAGGATGCAGGGCTTTCAGGTGCTAAGCCAGCAACCACCCCATTGCCAAAAGGTCTTAAACTTTTCAATAAATCTAGTGCTTTGTTGTCTGATCCTGATAAATATAGAAGATTGGTGGGAAGGTTGTTGTATTTGAATTTTACAAGACCAAATATTACTTTTGGAGTTCAGCAAGTTAGTCAATTTGTTGCTGCCCCAACCATGGATCATTGGAATGTTGCCTTACATGTCCTTAAGTACCTGAAAGGTTCTCCAGCTAAGCTAAAGGATTATTTTACTCTGTTGATAATTCATTGAAACTTGAAACTTACTGTGATGCAGATTGGACTTCATGCCCTGATTCCAGATGTTCCTTGACTGGTTATTGTGTTTATATTGGTTCAGCATTGGTTTCTTCGAAAACCAAGAAACAAACCACAGTCTCAAGGTCTTCTGCAAAGGCTGACTATAGGAGTCTTGCCTCAACAGTGTGTGAAATTCAATGATGCACTTATATTCTCAATTATTTTCACATCCCACTTCAGCTTCCTGTAAACTTGTGGTGTGATAATCAGGTTGCACTTCACATAGTAGCTAACCCTGTTTTTCATGAAAGAACCAAGCACCTTGAGATTGACTGCCACTTGGTGCGTGAAAAATTCAAGACTGGATTGGTTTCTCCTCAACACATCTCTACACATCAGCAGCTGGCATATTTATTCACTAAATCTCTTTCAGGCCCTCAATTTTTCAAGTTACTGTCCAAGTTGGGCATGACTAAGCTCAATCCTACTCCAACTTGAGGGGGGGATGTACAGCTGCTGTAATTTTAGTGTAGCTCATTTAGTTAATTATTTATTCTGTTAAGTGAGTTAGAGAATTAGTTAGTTAGTTTTAGTGACCTGGCATTTTGTTGTTATTCTTTCTGTTTCTGTTAGTTACAAAGTTTGTTATTCTTTCTGTTAGTCTCTTGGTTTTGTATATAAGCTCATGTAAGCTACTATTAATAGAAAGTTTTTCCGATGAATGAGAAGTTTCTCTTCTTCTTTTTCTTCTAGTTTCGAACTGTTCAGGTGCTCGTAGAGAAGTGTACACCTGCAGATTTTGTTTATCTGTTCATCTTTACCGTCCTGTTTATCCTCCTAATATTGCGGGGAATTCTCAGAGGCTGAAATTAGATGGTGACTCCAAATTGCAAAGCGAAGTGAGGTCAACTCTTGAAAGCTTGCTTTCTGAGCTTGGTGTTTCAGTGAAGACGCAAGAGAAAGAATCAGATGGAAAATCTAGTAACTAGGTTGGGTTATCAAGAAAGCAAGTGAAGAATAAGAAGGTGACACAGGTAGAAACAGCTGTTGGAAATTGTAAGACCGTCTTAGAACCAGACCCTGTAAAGGGCTTTGTCGATGTTGAGGTCTCGGAAGATTTGGAAATTGAAGGAATATGAAAAGCGGAAAGCCAAAAGAGAGAGAGAGAGAGAGAGGAGAGAGAGAGAAGGAAAATTCAAAACAAAAAAATAAACCATGTTGCAATCCAAAAACCCATTTCTTTGCTTCGTGGTTTGAAGGGGCTTAAAACCAGAAAGTAGAATAAAATCATTGTGGCATTTTCTAGTAGAATCGATGGCCTTTTGAGGCAGAGCATGTCAAAGAAAATTGTATCAAATGGACCGGTTCCTGTCCCAGGCTCCCAGCTATAATGTCATTCGTTGTATGACCACAAAGCTTTTCATTGGAGGTCTTTCATATGGGACGGATGATCAATCCCTCAGAGATGCATTTTCCAGTTTTGGTGATGTAACTGAAGCAAGGGTTATCACTGACAGAGACATTAGAAGGTCCAGGGAATTTGGTTTTGTGTACTTCACCACTGATAAGTCTGCAAGTTCAGCATAGCCATGGATGGCCAGGAACTAAATGGGCGGAATATTCGTGTTAGCTATGCTAATGATCGACCACGTGGTGGAAATTTTGGTGGCGGAGGCTTTGCTAGTGGTTATCGCGGTGATGGAGACTTTGGTGCTGGTGCTGGAGGAAGGGATGATGGGTTCTAAGGAGTAAGGACTATTAGCTTTTTGTAGGAATGCAAGTGCTCTTAAGTTGCTGGGTTCTTCTTTTAAGGGATTTGTTAGACCACGTCAATATGATTTTAATACAAGTTGTCTACGCCTGTTTCATCTTGCTTGTTAAAAAAAAAAAAGAAAAGAAAAAAGAAAATAACATATAAAATATCTCAGGACAGTTGCAAACCACGAACAATTTGTCAATGCATGCATAAGCCTCGAGCTAAAAAAACAGAGAAGAAAAATAAAGAAGGAAAAAAGAAATAAAAATGAATAAGAAAGAAAATAAACAAAAATCATGTAAATAAGAGAAATTCTGAATATTTCTTTAGGGTAGTTAAAAAAAATTAATTATAGCACAAATGTATAAAAAATAACTAAGAATTAAAGATCTAAAAAGAGAAAAAGAGGTAAAGAAAAGAAAAAAATTAAAAAAAAAAACAAAAACACAAAAATTAATTAAATTCAAAATCAATAATTAAAAAAAAAACAAATATAATCACCTTTCACCTTAGATTAATCAAATAGTAAAAAAAAAAGAGAGAAATAATAGATAAGTAATAACTACTTTATAAAATGTGAGATTTGTACATAATGATAACATGAAACAAAAAAAAAGGAGAAAAAAGTAAAAAACAAAAAGAATGTCAAAAATATTTTAATAAAAGTAAGACAAAAGTCCAAAAGTAAATAAAAATGAAAGCATATTGAAAGTCAAAAAGCTAAAACACAATATACAAAAAAAAAGGAAGATTCCAAAATCCAAGGAAAATGCAAAAAAATTGGAAAATCCTAAAATAAGAAAATAAAAATGCAAGAAAAATAAGAAAAGAAAAAAATCCGAAATATAAAAAAATCCAGAAAACACAAAAAAAGGGGAAAATATAAAATCCATAAAAAGAAAAAAATCAAAATACAAAAAAAAGAGAGAAGAAAAGCCAAATTTCAAAAACAAAGGGAGAAAATCTAAAGTGCAAAAAAAAATTCAAAATACAAAAAAAAAAGATAAAAATCCAAAATTCAAAGAAAAAAAAAGGAAATCCTAGAACATAAAAATGGGAACAAGTCAAGATATGAGAAAACAAAGAAAATTCAAAAAGAAAGAGAAAGGTTAAAGAAAAATCCAAAATATCAAAAAAGGTTAAAATAAAAAGAAATGGGAAAATCCAAAGTTATGACATATAAGAATAAGCAAAATATGAGATAATGGTGCACAATGATCTAATTGATGTCCTTTTCATAGGAGGTTATTCTTGAATATCCAAAATTCAAAAAAGCAGTGTGGTTCAACCCAAATTCTTTATCATGTCTGAAGTCCCTCCTAAGACTGATTGCATCTCTCAAGCAACAGTTTCGCCAAACACAATGAAGACAGTGCCAGCTCATTTCCCTTATAGTGACTACCTCCATCTCCAAAAGACATTGAATGAGATATCTATCAACTTGGCCAAATTGGAAGCCGATAAATCCCAAACTACTCAATCTGCTCCCACGATGGGAACCCAACCATCTTTCCCTCATATATCTTGTGCCTTTGCATCATTTTCATTCCAGAACTCTAGTCCCATCCCAAAAACAACATATTGGTCATCTCCCTTTGTTTTTACTACGGGAACCAAACAGGCTCATTAGTCAATGACATTTCCCACTCCTAACTTTGAGAATTCAACCATGCTTCAACCCACTATTGCATCCTTGGGAGGAAAGAATTTGAATATGATTTCCATCCAATCTTTACCCCAATATTCTCTCAAGATTGAAATAGAGCAAATGAAAGATGATTTGAAAAAGATAAAAGAAGTTCAGAATTTGAGAGTTACAGATTTCAGAGAATTGTGCTTATACCCTGATGTGGAGTTACCTGTTAAGTTCAAAATGCTAGACCTTGAAAAATATGACGGGAAGGGATGCCTACAAACCCATCTGAAGATCTTTTGCGGTGACATGTTTCAATATAGCTCAAATGAGAAATTACTCATTCAAATGTTTCAGAAGAGCCTTACAGGGAGTGCTAGAACTAGGTTTGCAAATTTGGCAGATGAAAAGAAGAGGACTTGGAAAGGTGTTTCAGAAGCATTCTTGGACCAGATTTCTTACAACATGGAGTTAGCACCTGATCGAGCAGAACTTGAGTCTATGTCTTAGAAGTCAGGAGAAAGTTTCTTGGATTATGCATATTGATGGCGTGAAATGGCAGCTAAATTACAGCACTCGATGCCAAAGGAAGAGATGGTACGGTTATTTATCAAAACATTAGAGGATCCATATCATACATTGTTGATTGCACAACCTTTGAAGGATTTTAATGATTTCGTGAAGGGAGCTATCAAAATCGAAGAGGCTCTTAGGCAAAGTCGAATCAACCCGGTGATGATCCCCAAAAATTTGCCATCAGTTGGAAAGTCCTCTCCAAAATATAATGAAGGGAATGAAGTGCAAGTTATTTCTGCTTTTGAGTCTCAGGTACCTCAAGCCCATTATTCCAAGAGTTTCAAAGTTGCAGCTTATTCGGATCTTCTCAGACCAGTTGGACAGCACCTAAGAAGACATGTTATCCCTCACCCGCACAAGCACAAACATATCATATGCCTCCCATAACCCCGATCACTCAGCAATCTCCTCAAAAAGAAAGAAAAAAATTTTCCCCTTTGCCATGAGCTCATTCTCAACTACTCCCTGCTTTAGTTCAAACTGGATTTTTGCGGTTGTTTACATGGAGGCCTCCACGAGAGCCCAAACCTAGAAACTATGATGAAGATGCTCATTGTGAATATCATCAAGGACCCGGTCACACCACCGATCATTGTTGACAGTTGAAGTTTGCAATTTAAGATTTGATTGATTGCAACATTCTCACTTACCAGGACCTTGTGCAAATACAACATTTTATAGAAGTTCCCTAGAATCTACTACTCGATTCAGGGCAAAAATTTGACACTTCCGTCAATTTGTTGGGTGAAGAAAGGCTTTTTCAAATCCTAGCATTCTTATCACTCCCGTTAGAGCCCCGCCAATGGTCCATTATTTTAGAGTCAAGTCATCAACTAGTTGGACCTCTCGGCCTTGACCAAAGCATGCTATGAATTCTTTACCAACTCTCAGAGGAAGTAGTCACTATAAGGAGATAATTTTAATGTCATCGTAGCCTCAATTGAGCAAAGTCACTAATTCTAATTTTGAGCCATCATCGGTAATTGAGGACCTGACCTTTGGGCAGACTGCAGAATGTGCAATGGAGAGCCTACCTAAGGAAGTCATTTCTGTTATCGATCGGATGTTTTGCGAAGAGTTGGGAATAATTTGTCTATTTACTCTACTATTTCAAATGTTGCCTCTGATACTGGGGCACCTTTGTCAGTTTAGATGTAGCTTCTGGAGTAGGGAGACAATGCTCTCTACCCTACTTTCAGATTCATTGAGAGCACCTTTGCGTCATTGTGCATAGTCTTTATCGCTTTCTGTTTCCGTTTCATTCAAAGACACACACTGAATTACGTTCGGCCTAATCCCTCTCACAGGGGTACGTAGAGCAACCTATATCACGGATTCAGTCTCTTCCATCAATAAATTACCAGTTTTTCCTAATCCTTTTCTAACATTTGCTTTTCCCCTGAATCACTTAATCACGACTGAACAATAAATCCTATTGGCTCCCATTACCCTTAGTAGAAGATGAAAATTCCTCCTTCCAAGAAAGTTGCATAATTGAGGCCTAAAAAAAATCGGCGAATTGTGATGAATCTCAAAGTCATGTATTCATAAAAAGCTAGTTGATAATCATTGATTTGCATTTGGAAATACAAAAAAAAATAAAAAAATAAAAAAAATGGGATAACCCAATGAATAAAAGCACTGATGCCTACCCATACCCACCTCATTGAACATTTCAAATAGCCTTGAGCATAAACCCCAATCTTTTTCCAGAAACACTCAAATATCCTTAAACTGGGGTAGTTTGACAATTTAAATGTGTATCATTTACCAATTTCCCCAGAGCCAACACAAAGTAAAGATATCATCATGACCTAGTGCTTCACCAATTTATAAAGGACCGGAGGCTACCTTTGGTCGTTTTTAATTCTCAAGTGACCCTATTATTTCGGCCTAATCCCTCTCACAGGGGTACGTAGAGCAACCTATATCACGGATTCAGTCTCTTCCATCAATAAATTACCAGTTTTTCCTAATCCTTTTCTAACATTTGCTTTTCCCCTGAATCACTTAATCACGACTGAACAATAAATCCTATTGGCTCCCATTACCCTTAGTAGAAGATGAAAATTCCTCCTTCCAAGAAAGTTGCATAATTGAGGCCTAAAAAAAATCGGCGAATTGTGATGAATCTCAAAGTCATGTATTCATAAAAAGCTAGTTGATAATCATTGATTTGCATTTGGAAATACAAAAAAAAATAAAAAAATAAAAAAAATGGGATAACCCAATGAATAAAAGCACTGATGCCTACCCATACCCACCTCATTGAACATTTCAAATAGCCTTGAGCATAAACCCCAATCTTTTTCCAGAAACACTCAAATATCCTTAAACTGGGGTAGTTTGACAATTTAAATGTGTATCATTTACCAATTTCCCCAGAGCCAACACAAAGTAAAGATATCATCATGACCTAGTGCTTCACCAATTTATAAAGGACCGGAGGCTACCTTTGGTCGTTTTTAATTCTCAAGTGACCCTATTATTTCTTAATATTAGCTAGTCAGCCTGATTGAGCCAATGCATAAATACCTTATCCTTGGTGAACTTGTTAAATTCCCGATGCACCTTTTGTAAGGCAAAAAAAAAGAGAGAAAATAAATAAAAAGAAAAAAAAGAACGAGGAATGAACAAAGAAGAAGAAACTGGGGCAACTTAGAATGAAGGAATGGTCAAGGAAGTTTGGAAAATTGGGAAAACTTTGAGGAAATGGAATTTTAAAAAAATCAAAGTAGGGAATTTGAGGCAGATGAAAAGTGAGAGGGAATGATGGAGAAATATTTACGGGATGTTGGAAAAGAAAGAAGCGATGAAAAAAAATTGGGGCAAATATATGTTTCAATCATTCTAGAATCAGCTAGTTTGATTATTTGTTTATCGATTCTCTAACATGTGAAGTCCCCCATGATCAGTGAAGTAACATAATTCATATTTGGAGATGTGAAGAGCATGAAAAAGTGAAAAAAAAAGAAAGAAAAAGGAAGAAGAAAAGATAAACAAAAATGAGGATGAAGAGAAATAGCAGCCCTGCATAAGGGTCAAGCATCTTGTTTCCCATTGTAAATAAGTTTTTGAGCCTTTCACCCTTCATTTCATATCCCCTGTCCTAAATCACGTCTGGTCCATTCACTAAGTCTTCATTGATCCTTTAAAAATCGGTAATTTAGCACGAGATAGACCTAGTTGGCTGGTGATAAAGGATTTTGTTTTGAACCTTCTTCAATCAATCATTTCTCATCACAAATCCTTCTGTTAACCAGAAATTGGGGCAATTTCCCATAAAACCAGGGTGTTCTCCAAAGCGAATACATGATGGTCTCCTTCGCACTTTCGATGTACATGCCTTTATAATTGCTAAGGTTTTGATCAACTCTTTTGAAGAGGGGCAAAATACTTTTATCTTCTGCTAAGGTGTGATGTGGGTCCCTTTGGACATAGTTGTTCTATCATCTCCTATTTCGGTCTCGTAGATTCCCCAAAAAAATGTATAATAAAAACAAAATAAAATTCCCACATCCTTTATGTCTAAATTGCATTATCTTTCTACTCCGAAAGTTACAAAGAAAATGGAAAAAAAGGGAATAAAAGAAAGAAAAGAAGAGAAAGATAAAAGGAGGGCAACCCATGGCATTTGACACCCAAATCGAGCACAAACATGTCTCAAAGAAGAAGCTCAGGCCGCACCATTGCAAAAGTCTTCCAAAAGGGAATTCAGTTGTTCATTGTGCACAAAAAAAACAGAAAATAATAAAAAAAATAATAAAAACAAAAACGCCAAGTGTGGTAAAAATGTGAAGAGAAATGATCCTCAACAAGAAGAATGGTCAAGTAAGAAATATCAATTAAGATAAATCGAATCTGTTGAGATGATACCTCTTTAATTTTTTTCGCATTTTTGTATATAGCATGTTATTGGCATTTTCGAATTTTTGGTCCTTTCATCATTTTGAAAAATATTTTTTTCGCTATTGTACATGAGTTTTCTGCCATTTGGCATATCATAAATCAGAATTTTCTGCTTTTTAGTACATGTTTTTCCGCTTTATAGCACATGTTTCTCCGCTTTATAGCACATGAGTTTTTCGCTACACAACACATGAACATTCCGCCCTTTCGCACATCACAAATAAGAATTTTTCGCTTTTTAACACATGTTTTTCTGCTTTATAGCACATGAGTTTTTCCACAGCACAGCACATGAACATTCCGCCTTTTGGCACATTAGAAATTTGAGTTCCTCGCTGCATAGCACGTAGAGTATCCGCCCCTCTGGCGCATTATAAATCAAATTGTCCACTGCATAGCACATGTATTTTTCGCTAAATAGCACGAGTTTTCCCGCCACATAGCACATAAATTTTCTGCCAGTTGGTACATCATAAATCAGATTTTCCACTTCATAGCGCATGTTTCTTCGCACTATGGCACATGATTTTCCGCTTTATAGTACATGAGCATTTTTGCCACATTGGTGCATCATAAACCACTGATTTTTCACTTTATAGCACATGAGCTTTTCTTCCTCCAGCACATCATGAATCATGGTTTTCTACCACTTTGGCACATCATAAATCAAGTTTTCCGCTAAATAGCACATGGAATTTTCGTCTTTTGACACATTTCAAATTTAGATTTTCCGCCATCTAGCACATTATAAATCAGATTTCCCATTGCATAGCACATGAGTTTTCTACCTTTGGCACATCAGAGATGAGGATTTTCCACTACATAGCACATAAGTTTTCTTCCACTTTGGCACATCATAAGTCACTAATTTTTCCACTTTATAGCACAGATTTTATGCCATCTAGCACATCATAAATCACCAATTTTCTCGCTTCATAGCACATGAGTTCCATGCAAAGCACATAGTTTTCTTATTGCCACCTTGGCACATCACAATTTTAATCAAGGCTTTATTGTTGTTTTCATTGCTACATGGCACATTATGGTTTTTAATTTTATGTCTCTCACCTCAGACAAATAATTGACCTCACTCCACAAGATCATCTATTACTTGTTGGAAAGTTAACTATTGCCAAAATTAAATAGATTTCGTACATTGAGTTGCTTTCATCGTAGTTTTCTACTTGTTTTTAATGCTTTTCTTTACGGGAAATGTACCCCGATTCTGAAGGTTCTTGATACCAAGGGTCACTTTGCCAAGAATAAAATGGCCTAAACTTGATGAAATAATGTTGCATGGGAACTCCTTTTTGTCTCACTCCTTCCTCTTCTTGCCCCTCTTCCAAGCCGCCCTTCGCAAAAATCTCTGTATGTTTCTTTTGATCTTTGTTGTTTCGTAGTTTCCTACCTCACAACAAAGAGGGGCAGCCCGCATGTTAATGATAAAAGGCCTTTAGAGATGTCATCTTATAATATTCCCTATCTCATTGCACTTATATTAGTCATGAGGGAACAAGTATATCAGTCCCTAGGTGAGATTTAGGTCTCACTATAATGGCTTCCATTGACTTTCATAAAGTCAAATTCAAATGAGCCCCCTAAATGGGCTAGGGTTCCCACGAATTTCTTCTTTGGAGAGGAAACAAGAGAAGCGATCATTAAAGGGAAATCATGCAATGATCCATAGACATCATGGCAATGATGTGCATTCAGCCATGATGGGTGTGGAAAGCCACACAAGTCTTTTCATGGGCCAAGCACTTATGGCCCATGCACGAATTGCATTCACATAGCACATCACATACAAAATTGATCAAAATCAAATTAAAACTTGTAAAACCCAAATACAATTAGATTAACACATGATCAGCCCATTAATGGACACAATTATCAAACAATATTTATCTTGGTATATGAGCCCAACTACAAAAGGCAGTTCGGCCCATATAGCTATCCATGCTGAAATGGGCTTAGCTTGCTTTAATCCAACTCTAATTAGGTTTTATAGGCATGGGACGAATTGGTCCATGTAATGACCCATCAAACCCCTGCCTAGATACATATACGATCACTTAATCAGTGATCCATGGCACTATAATCAGACCCTAACCAACCATAGGTTCAGCCCATTTAGGTTGGACCAAAACTATGTAAAATCGGCCTAGGGTTTGGTGCCCAAAACATGCATCAATCCACATAAACTATGATCTAAAAATTCTTAATTATGATTCACAATCATATCAACAAATAAACAGAAATTAATCAAAATTAAATAACTAGGGCTGATAGTGTGATGGTTCGAATTCAATCTTGACGAATACAGGGAGCCATCGAACTACTATCTCCAAATTGGCCTTCTTATCTTTGTCTTTCTCTGCGATCTTTGGCGATTTCTCTAATGTAAATAAAATAGAAACACCCTAATTTCTAATTCTTACGTCAGAAAAAACCTAATACATTCTTTCTAGAAAATAAAATGAATTAATTACAGACCAAATAATCAAACGGTGTACAAGAATCTTACCACCATCAAAGATTTCGATCTCCATCACACTTTTAGCCCAAGAATTCAAGAATTCAATATAAAACATTTCTGTAATATATAAGAAAATATAAAGATTAATTTTTATATCATTAACGCCAAATTCAAGAGCCAAATTCTCGGTCTTTTATGCTAACTAGGTCAAATCAGCTTGACTAGTTCTTGTCGATTTCATCATTCTTTAAAATCTGATTCGGTTCAGTTCAAGAACTAAACCTTTGGCTCTGATACCACTATTAGAAGAGTTAGAATCCATCTTATGGATGGCCAAACCATGCTAAATGGTTGGGCGAAACTTCAAAAATTCTCTAACCCTTTTGGGAACCAATTTCCCAATGTTTTGAAAAAATGCATTTTTTCCAGATCAATCTTGCATTGAATGGGATCAGATTTGAATCCAAATCAAAAGGAGAAACCATACATGGTATAAATACCACAAGTGTAAATCCCAAGGTGAAAGTTCACACCCAAATCAGTCCTAAAACCAGCCTCCACTAAAGATGGTGCAATGTATAGGTGAAGCCAGTTCAACAACACTATTTTCTACAAAACTGCTATCCAACTTGCTTAGATCGAATGGGGTGAGTGATCCTGATCTTCCTCAACATTTTTCTTGCAAAAACTAGAAGAAAAACTAATCAAAAATTAGTTCTTGAAAGCCTAGGTCAAATTAGGGTTTCTTGGGAGACAAAGAGAACAAGAGAGAGAAGTTTTCTTGTTTGGTTCAACCTCTTCTTCCTTTATCTCCTTATGCAACACTCTCCTAATCAAATTAGGAGATTATCCAAATCTGATTTGGATCTGGACACTATTAAGATATAAGCCTTATCCTCTTAAGAGGATAGGTGCTCCATACCCATCACCAAACCCAGATTTGACCCAAAGCACATGGCAACTAAATTAATCTTTTTAATTTTGGGCCTTAGGCCCATTTACTTCAAAGACTCACGACCCAAGGTGTTGCATATCCACTTTAGGCCTGATATTTCATGGCATGGGACCCCACAATGATCTCACATGAGCCCATATGAGTTCGGCCCAACCTCTGAAAAGAGGCTATGCCAAATTTACTACTTAAGGCAGTGAACCCTTAACCCAATCAACATTGGTCTAGTTTGGGCCCAACATTTACACCTAATTGATCTTTGTATTCAACCACCCTATGAAGACCCAAGGATAATGGACTCATTTAAGACAAAGCCCATCAATTAATCAGCCCTATAATGGTCTCTTACACATAACCTCTCGGCCCATAATGATCAAAACACTACCCAACAAGGAAGGACCTCTCCCCTAGTTGCAAGGTGCAGTGCCACACTCTCTGCTCAAATGGATCCCAAGATTAAAATCTTTTGCAAACCTTTTTCATAAAATAGTAGTATATAATATATAAATACATTTTGCAAAACTAGATTTCAAACACTAGTGAAATCCACTACTGATAGTTTAGGTTTCCATCAGAAAGAGTATAAACTCTGATATTCACTTTGTCCAGCAAAGGGGCTGATCCTATCACTTTGATCACTCACTCAGGTGAATTCTTAGACTGCTCCAACATACCTAGGTATTTAACCCTTAATGGATCTCACATTAAAGGTAGCCCAATCTAACACCTAGTGTAATACCACAATCAAGTCCGGGTTATATGTAACTTTCTAGTTTTCCATCTATCTCCAAGGTCCAGGACATAACTGGAAATTGGTCTAGGTTTTGTGCTTCTAATAAACACCCACTGGTTGTACTTGGGGTCTAACCCTAGCAGCTGAGACAAGCTACTCTAACTCCTTGGCAGCACACTAATGTTGCCTTGTCAGTATAAACTCCCTAAATATATCCACTGGCTAAGAACATTCTAAACTAACACAAGTCTCTTAAGTGTCCAGTTTATGGGGTAATACACAAAAACATACCATTATTAAAATGAAACAAAAATGTACTTTATTCATTTACAAGTAAATGCTTATGTACATCAATCTGATTAGAGCTAAGGGCATACACTATTTAACAGGACCAACCGACGACTTTAGTGGCAAGAACAGTGACAAGAAGTTGCCAGCATCATCCTTTGACAAATACACTCTATTGAACTCTTCTCGAACCCATACCCTAATGCAAATAGGGAAACAGGAGTATATGAAATGGCCCGCCAAATTAAAAAAGAACCCTAGAAGGGGAAATCTCAAAAAGTACTACAAGTACCACCGCAACATGGCCCATGACACTAAAGATTGTTATGAGCTCAAAATGAGATTGAGTCCCACATCTGGTAGGGACATTTAAAAGACTATGTTAGTGGTGAAGTACCAGTGATGTTGTCAGCACTAGCACTAATTGACCTCTAACCTAGTCAAACCGAGCAGGGGTCATTGAATTCATCACTGGTGGCTCGGCTTCGAGGGGTGAAACCACATCGGCTAGAAAAGCCTATGCTCGACAGTTGAATGTTGAGCATAAGACTTCAAAGAAACAAAGGCTAGAGGAACTTATCTCCTTTTCCTACGACAACCTGAGAGAGGTCTCCACACCCCATGACGATGTGTTTGTGGTTACGATGATAATCACCAACTATGAAGTGATAAGAATCATTATAGATAAGGGCTCTTTAGATGACGTCCTATTCTATGAGGCATTTGAGAAGATGTAGTTGACCCTAGACTGACTACAACCTATTGGCGTGCCACTGTTGAATTTTTTGGGGCAACTGTGAAACCAAAATGGAGAATTACCTTACCCATCACAACATGGATAGCTACCACAGGACAAAAATGAGGCACGAAGAGTCAGACAACAATCAACACAATATGTCATACAAGAGGATAAGCTATACAAATGATTATGCACAATACCCTACCTCAAATGCCTATGCCAAGACGAGGGTGAATATGTGTTAAGAGAAATCCACTAAGGCCTCTGTAGCAACCATATGGGGGGCAGGACCCTTGCACAAAAAGTGTTGAGACAAATATATTTTTGGCCTTCTGTCCATAAGGATGCAATTCAACTAGTTCAAAAATGTGACCAATGCCAACGACACTTAGCATATTCCATGGGCCTACCACAACCCTCTCAGCTCTCAGTAGCCCCTAGCCCTTTGCCAAATGGGGGATGGACATACTTGGACATTTCCCTCCAACTACAAGGAACAGAAGACACCATATTGTGGCAGTGGATTGCTTCACGAAATGGGTAGAAGTCGAACCTTGGCAACCATTACAAGAAGAACCATACAAAGTTCCTTCTCGAAAAATATCGCCTGCCGCTTCTGCATTCCACACATGCTTTTCACTAACAATGGCCGCCAATTTGATGACTCCAAGTTCAAGGAGTGGTGTGCAAGCCTAGGCATAAGGCAACAATACACCTCAGCCTGTTATCCTCAAACCAACGAACTAGCCGAGATCACTAATAAAACTATCCTAGAAGAACTAAAAGCCATATTGGATAGAGCTAAAGGATTCTAGGTAGATGAATTGCCCAACATACTATGGGCATACCGAATGACACCTCGGATGGCCACAGGAGAAACTCCATTCAACTTAACATACAGAATAGAAGTTGTCCTTCCAGTAGAAATCGGTCAACCAATGCTTCGGATAGAGGCATACAATGAGGCTAAGAACACCGAAAAGCTCAAAAGTAACCTCAACCTACTAGAAGGTGCTCGAGAACAAGCTCATATCACAGTTGCTACCTATCAACAAAGAGTAGCGAGATACTATGACTCTCGCATTAGGGAGTGTCACTTTAGGGAAGGTAACCTCATCCTCAAGAAAGTTATCGTTTCTGAGCTGGGCATCAGGAAGTTGGGCCTAAATAGGGAAGGACATTATAGAATCAGATAAGTGGTAGGGCTAGGCACCTTTCAACTAGAATACCTGGGTGGAAGACTGATACCTCATACCTAGAACTCTGAGAACGTCTATATGTACTACCAATGATGGAAATTATACTTGAAGGAATTTAGTGAAAGCAAAAGTGAAAGTTTCTCTCTGTTTACTTTGCCCACCTTTGTGTATGATCATTCTCGCTTTCTTGGTTGCTAGAATCCCCTCAGTCATTGGCCCTGTCCCATGGCATACAACCTTTCATAGGTTACACGCCCAATTGGCCTTCCTCAGCTAGACACGAGACCTTAGGATTTCAGCTAACCCTATTAAGTGTTTCTAGTTAAAGGCTTCAATATTGACTCTAGCCAAAGGTCAAGACTCCTCAACTGAAAGAAAAGAGCCTAAGCTAACTACTCACTTAACTAAGCACAAGGATACATGCACTTGAACAAAAAACACACTTTTATGAAAAAGAGTCCTGTATTGATATTCATTTTTTACAAAGTGTTCAGAGGGGGAGGGGCATCATCCCCTCTACATGAAAAAACAAAACAAAACAAACAGAGAACATTTTTTTAGAAAAGGGCACGCAGGCCCAACTATAAAGGAAAAGTTTTTACTAGGCATCCCCAGTCTAGCCATCAGCCCCATCATTAGTCTTGGTGACGGCCACCCATTGCCCATTGACCTGCTAAACAGTGTCATCACCTTGCTCCTCGGCCATCTCCATGACTTTGACTGACCTTTGGCCCTCTTGGAAGGTATCCAACTCTAGATACACACGAAGGCAAAGCGAGCCAGGGCTAACTTGGTGAATGATACCTACAAAACAACCTTGGTGAATGATTCCTCAAGCTTCCACTCCATCGACTCGAGGGATAACTTCATATCCTTCACCATTTCCCTCTTGGTTGTAACCTCGGCTTTGGCCTTCTTGTGGTCTTTGTACTCTTGCGAACTTTGGCCTTAGCCGACTCTCGCACCGCCTCGGCCTCAGTAGACTGATGCTTGGACCAGTCAACTTCCTCTTACGCCTACTGTAGCTGCTAAATCAAGGCTTCCACCTTGTCGTAGAGGCCAGTGGAGCAGCAAACCATCTACAAGAAAAATATAAGTCAAACATATCAAAAGTTTTGACATAACTTAATTACAACAAAGAGAGGATTCCAATATCCACCTCGGCCGCCTTGTCCAACAGAGAATCATAGATAGAGTTTATCAAGTGCTAGGCCCAGGACTGACAATCTCCTGGGAGAACCATCCCCACCCATCAGTTGACTAGTGGCTCTTCATCCAGGGGACTGGATGAACGAGGGACAGCCTGTTGTGACCCACCAAAAGGTCCCTTAGCTTGGTGATCCCTCACCACTGGCTTCTTTTCGAATCTTGGATCCTGCCCACCCTCAACAAGGTGCTTCTAAGCCACAACTTTCTTCTTAGAGGCTTTGGCCCTCGTTCTGGTCACATTCTTCTCTGGATGCCTCCGAGGCATTCCCTCAGTTGAGCCTTTCTTCGTAGTCCTCCTCAAAGAAGCTACCTCCACTAGCAACATCACCTTCACCTTATCCTCAATTTCTGCACGAATGAACAAGCAATCTGTCAGAAAATTAAAGTAGGACTTAAGTAAAGTCATAATCTGCAAGCAATAGGAGTGTCCATACCAAGGGGGCAGGACTAAGGCCGGCCTTCACCAAGGCTTCCTTCCTAACCCAAGGGTCCAACATGAATTGTCCCGCCTAGTTGAAGCCGATTCAACATGGCCTTCTCCTTAGTTCTACTACAAGTCGCGATCCTCTTGGCCACCATTTCTAGGCTCCTCTAATTACATCGGAAGGACCAGCCCTTAGGACAACTCAGGAAGAAATTTTTCTTCTTCCAGTTGTGGATGGATGATAGGTTGTCTACCACCTTACCCTATCAGCCCTGGAAATACCATAACCCTTCACCATCAGGGTGCTTCCTCCAAGTAAACAGGTTCCAAAACAAATTCACTATCACTAAAACCCCTCGGTTATGGGTCATCACCAAGACAACTATTATAGTCATGATGGCATTGGGAGCAAGTTGGATGAGGGTTAGCCTATAATGGTTTAACAACTCGATGATCAAAGAATGCAAAGGGAAGTGCAACCCAAACTGAAGATAATGCTTGTGGGCACACACCTCCCATTCAGGACAAAGCCATGGCTTATTACCAACACAGGGGACCCTAATCCTACAGTCCCCTTGAATAAAATACTTCTTGAAAAGGGCCCTAATATCCTTTCTGTCGAGGATACAATCTAAGTCTGAACAAGGAGGTTGCTCAAGTCTCACACCTCGGCCCTCGACCTCAACCTCCTCCTCACCAGTCAGCCCTTCGGCCTCCTCAACATCCACCGCTACAGGATGCATTAATGTGTTCCCTGTGTGTTGCCCCTTAAAGGTCCTACAACGAGACACATAGGGACATCATCCCCAGCCTTGTCAGCCTAATACTCTCATTCATGGAGTCTGTGCTCTGCACGCTCAACCCCATGAGTTGCTACTCTCTTCTGCAAAACCTCCACATTAGAAGACCGAGAGATGCCCCCAAAGCTTCCACTACAACTTTCGCTCCCACTGCTACTAGGAGTGGGGGTGCTACTAGGTTCACTCCAATCGGGAAGGGAGTAGGCCTCACAACCAGAGTCAAAATCTTAGCTCATTATGGAAGACGAGGCCTTACCAAGAAAAGGTGTACTAAAAAGGTTGGAAAGGAAACAATGAAAGATGAGATGGTCTAAGAAACTTCAAGCAAATGCACAGTGACAAACACTTGAAGTATTGCCAAAACTAATGTCTACTCTCATCAGCCTAGGCCGAGCCCTAAGAATAGCTCACCCAACGGCCCTGGCCTCGACCTCGAGAGTGAAGGCGAAGTGATGTAGGTGTATTCGGTCGACACACTAGACCCCGACACATGGCATCGTCCAGGGGTACTCCTATCAATCCACACTCCTCCAAGGGAAATAGGGTAACTCCCGCTCTGAGAACTTATGGAGCATTTAATGCAGGCGCTCATTCTCAGTGCATTTATTCCCGACAAACTAATGAGGGGGTCGTGGTCAGCCAACGCCTCTTTAACAATAATGGATATATAGGAAACACCGAATTCCCCTTATTCCTCTCTCTCTCTTTGCTTGAAATCACATCTATCGATATAAATATTGTTTGATTTGGAAAACCAAATCTTAATAAAGTATGGCCCTATTTTTATGGGAAGTGGAGAGAATAGAGGGGAATTAGAGATAAAAGTGAAGGAGAGGATAAAACATATATTGAACTAATTAAGGAGAAAAGTTAGGTTATTATAGAAAGTGAGAGACATAAGTTGTGGGGGGAGAGAGAGAAACCAATGGGAAGGAAGAGGAATGAAGAAAGAGAGTGCTAAGATGGCAAATTGGGACTGGTGGGAAGGGGGGAGAGGATAGAGAGTCAAGGAGAATGCAGGGTTAGGGTAATGAAGCAAGGAGAAGCAAGGTGACGCGAACGGTCTTACTGTATATATTCTAGCGGGGCCCGTGCAATGCACTGGATGGGGCACCCCTCCTTGTCCCTCATCCCCATAAGTCAAGACACTCCATCCCTACCTCGACCCTAATGGTGGGGCGGGTTCGGGGCAAGGGTCCCATTCCCCGTTGGTGATGGGGATCCCTAAATTTTCCCTACCTAGGCAACCCACCTAAAAAAATATAATTTATGGATATTTTACAAATAGGATTATGGGAATTTGGGGGTATTTTAGGAATTGGATTATGAAAAATTGGGGGTATTTTATAAATGAAATTATGGGATCCTAGATTAAAAGAATATGAGAAAAACTTAGAGATATTTTAAAAATCAATATTAAATCTATAGATATTTTACTAATTTACCTTTGGGTTCGGGGTGGGATAGGGTAAGGCCCTTCTTTTATAGGGAAAACTACCATCCCTACAATTCTAATAATTTTCTATAACTAATTAACTAACAATAAATTACAATATTTTATGATAGTTTTCAAAAAATTATTGAAATTACTATTGACTAGTAGTAATGTATAGTAAATTAATTATTTACAATAATAATAAATTAATTTAAATTATTTATCCTTTTAAGCCTAAAGTATTTACTATTAATCAAAGTAAATGTATTTATAGTAAAGTACATTATTTTTAATTAAAAATAAACCATTTGTCGTTAATTAATGTAAAACCAGTTATGATCAAAATCAACCAAGTGGTCTAGATCAGTGTGGATAGACTTAATAATTTTCCTAAATTATTTAATAATTATTTATTGAAATAATAATAACGGATTGTCATTTAAATAATTATGAAACAATTTCTAATAGATGAATTTCCTAATTTAATTTTCCTATTTTTTTAATAATTATTTAGTTGAATAATAATAATGGATTATTATTTAAATAGTTTTGGAGAACATTTTTCTCATAGATTAATTTCTTAATTTTTTTAATTACTTATTTAAAAAATAATTATGGATTATTGGTTAAAGAGTTCCCTAAATTATTTGATAATTGTTAACTACAATTATTGATTTTATAGAAATTTGTAAATTACACTAATTAGTAATATCTTTTATCAATAAATCATTATTGTAAAAATTTAATGAAAATTTATTAAATTACAATGATTAATGTAAATTATGCTAAACATTGAAATTTTGAACATTTATTAATAACCAAAAATTATTAAATAATGGATTGTTGATTAATTTTTGGTAGATTATTAAATTATTTAATATTTGTTAAATAATGGATTATTCCGGAAATAATTATTTCATAATTTTTGGTGGAATATTTTCCTGAAAGTTTTAATAATTTTCATAAATAATAGATTATTATTTAAGAATAGATTATTTAACAATAATGGAAGATGCCATGAATATATAGGAAACATCAATTCCCCATGTTCCCATCTCTTTGCTTGAAATCACGTCCATAGATATAAATATTGTTTGATATGGAAAACCAATTCTTAATAACTTATACCTTTATTTTTATGGGAAAGTGGAGAGAATAGAGGAGAATAAGAGGATAAAACATATATTGAGCTAATTAAAAAGAGAAGTTAGGTTGTTATAGAAAGTAGGAGACGTGAATTGTGGGGGAAAGAACCCAATGAAAAGGGAGAAGAATGAAAAAAAAGGGTGTGAAGTGGCAAATTGAGAATAATGGAAAAGGGAAGAGGAGAGAGAGCCAATGCAAGTTTGGAGTAATGGAGCAGGGAGAAGCAAGGTGATGTGGACCAGAGAGAGAGATTTGAGGTTCTAAAAATGTTTAAATGCAGATAACATTTACATGAGAATCTTTAAAATGCTGAGGGTGGGGACAAAGCATTCAAAATTAGAATTGAAAAGCTCGGTGGTTGTCTTTGTCGCAAATAATTATTCAGGGGCCAAGTGTCATTTCAATGTACAAGGCTGCAATCAATAATTTAGCCTGTATAATTAATAGACATAAGAGTATGAAGTGAGTTAAAGCCTTAAAGCTGTAAAAGTAGATTCCACCTGTTAGAATGTAGTAATGGACCATGGATGGACAGATGAAAGAACTCCAGATGACTTGTCCCAACTATTCGGTCAATGCCACTCAATTTGCTATTTGGTTATTGATGGTGCACAATCCGGTCACTCCTAGCTGGCACTTACGTGGCTCCTGGAAGGTACCTGAGATGGAGAAGAAGAAGAATCCCCGGGGGCTTGCCCGGCGGGAACACTCCGATGTTTAAGTTAGTATTCTGTAGGAGAAGCAAGGAGAAGATGAAGGCTAAGAGTGCAGATAGCGCGTGAGTAGAAGATCATACCTTTCTCCCTTGATAATAAGCTCCTTATAACAGAAATCCATTGCATCAGGCCCACTGGCCTCTGACAGGGCAGGTATAACCGCCACTGTCAGCCTGCCGAGCCGTTACTGGCAGGGGCTGAGGTGGCACGCGCAGGGCCAACATAGCAGGGTACGTGCCTGTCAGGTGTGAGGCACCCTCTAAAGGTGGCAGGCACGACGCTGTCTAACGAGGGATATGGCTGCTGTCCCCAGATTTGTCAGGTACGGTAGTCGGGCAGGAGGTTTTCCTGTGATATGCCAAACTACCCTTCTGCGAGTTACCCTGTGTCGGGCTATCTCGCAAGCGGCGATCTGCCTGTGGCAAGCTAAGCCGAGCTGTCTGGCCCGAGGTGTCTTCACCTCGGGGAATCTATAGGCGGATCGGTGTGTTCCTGTCTGGTAGAAGCTTCCTGAGGAGTGCCCATGCGGCCCATTCCCAAGCTACTCGGTACCGAGCTCAGAATACTTCAGGATTACCTTTAACAGAATTGGTCCTTAGGATGACTTGTCTGCTTAGGAGCTTGGGCAAGCTAGTTCCCCTAGCTCGCGAGCTAAAGTTGCCTCGGAGTATCCCTTCAAAGGTAGCTTGGGGAACCCAAAGCTCGCGTTATGGCGAGCTTCTCCTTTTGTGAGTTACGATGTAGCGAGCTGCATTATGGGCTCGTCACTTGGTTGCACTAGGCTACAATGTTGAGTTGTTGCTCGTGCTGAGTCAGTGTCCACGTGTCACCGTTTTATAGGTTGGGTCAAATCGTCCTCCATCAATTGCCCCCCACTCCTTGAGCTGAGAGCATTGCCTTAGTGCGAGGAGTCCATGAAGCGTGATGGACTGATTTGACCAAAATTCAAACTTGATTGACTACTCACATTAAATGCATCCGCGAGAGAATCAAGAGATTTCCTGACTTTTCGGATTCCCAAAACGTGCTGAAGTGGCTCTTAATTTCGAGCATCGTGCAGTCGTCATTGCCTTAATAGTGGAAGACGTGCCGCCAATCACCTTCAGTTTTCAGAAGGCGTGCGGTCAGTGCGCCTGCGAGCCGCTGGATTTGCTTTGATCCGGGCCGTCGATTCAAAGACGTGGGGGCTATAAATAGGAGGGCCCTTTGGGCCTCGTTTCCCTTTACGCCATCTTGTCAGTCATACTTTACCCCCATCGTCGAACTGGCTAAGTCCTTCTTGATGCCGAGGTGTTGGTTAGCTCGGTGCCTTAGGCCGTAAGCCAGGGGGCGACTTGTGGTCTACCCTTGCAGTTTGCCCACGTCATGGAGACGACTGGGTCTTGTTGCGCCGAGGTCATGTTAGCTCAACACTTTAGCCCTTAAGCTCGGGGAGCGGCTCGTGGCCTACTCGGTTGTTACAGATAGTATTGTCTTAAGTTGACAATATTCCAAGCCCGAGGTACTTGTTTTCCTTCGAGGGTCTCGAGCTCGTACGTTCCTTCCCCGAGCACTCGTTTCACTTGATAAGGTCCTTCCCAGTTGGACCCAAGCTTGCCAGCACCGGGCTCAGGTACCATAACTTTACGAAGGACCAGGTCGCCAACGCGGAGGTTCCGCTTCTTGACCCTGGCATTATAGTACCGAGCTACTCTCTGCTGGTAGGTTGCGGTACTGATGTATGCGAGGTCCCTTACTTCGTCGAGTAGATCGAGATTGGTACGCAGCTCATCTTCGTTCGTCTGATCACTGTATGCTTCTAGTCGCAACGTAGGTACTTTAATCTCAACCGGGATAACTGCTTCGATGCCATAGGTGAGGTTAAAGGGGGTTTCTCCCGTGGCGGTCTTCTCCGTGTTCCGGTAGGCCCATAGAACACTAGGTAGCTCATCTGCCCACAACCCTTTAGCTCGGTCCAACCATGCCTTCAGTCCGCGGAGGATGGCTCTGTTCGTGACTTCTGCCTGACCGTTTGCTTGAGGGTGTGCGATTGAAGTAAAATTCTGTCGGATTCCCATGCCTTGGCACCAGTCTTGGAATTTGATGTCCTCGAACTGCTTGTCGTTGTCAGAAATCAGTACCCGAGGTAACCCGAAGCGGCACACGATGTTCTTCCAAAAGAAGTTTTGGACGTTCCGGGCTGTGATCGTTACAAGGGGTTCCGCTTCTACCCACTTGGTGAAGTAATCCACTGCTACTACTAAGAACTTCCTCCCACCCATTGCTGGCTGGAATGGCCTGAGTAGATTGATGCCCCATTGTGCAAAAGGCCACGGGCTGGTGAGATACTTGAAGTCGGCAGCAGGTTGGTGGTGAATATTGGTGTGCTTCTGGAATTTGTCACATTTTTTAATGAGTTCAATGGCATCTGCCTTCATTGTTGGCCAATAATACCCCTGTCGAAGTGCCTTTTGGGCGAGGGCCCTGCCCCCCAAGTGTCCGCCGCACAGACCCTCATGAGTGTCGCGGAGTACGAGCTCGGCTTCGGTAGGTCGCAAGCAACGCAGGTAGGGGAGCGTGTAGGATCTCCGGTATAGCCGTTCGTTTATCATGACGTATTTGGTTGCCTAGCATTGCACCCTTCTGGCTGCATTGCGATCTGCGGGGAGGGTCCCGTGTAGCAAGAAGCTCGCGAGCGGGTCAATCCAGCTCAGTCTGCTTGAACGACGGGACAAACCTCCTCTGCCCCTCCGAGAATGCTAGGTCGAGGCAAGTCCTCTATGTACACGGTTCTCATGGTGATGTCGCTAGTGCTGGCTAACCTGGATAGGGCGTCGGCCTCAGCATTCTGCAACCTAGGGATTTGTCTGATGAAGTGTGACTGGAAGTTGAGCAGAGCCTCTCTGACTTTGGCTAAGTAGAAGACCACGGTTGGCTCGCGAGCTTCGTACTCGCCAGTGACCTGGTTGACCACGAGCTGGGAGTCGCTGCAGATAACGATATGCTTGGCTTTTACTTCTCTGGCTAAGGCTAGTCCAACTATCAATGCCTCGTACTCCGCTTCATTGTTAGATGTCGCGAACTCGAAGCGTAGCGCGTACTCCAGTTTCGTGCCACTTGGGTTGTGCAGGACTATTCCGGCTTCGCTGCCCTGTTGGTTCGAGGAGCCATCTACGTGAAGGATCCAGGGCTCCTCATCCCAGCTCGCGCTTGGCCAAACTAGGAGAGATGCCACACTGGCTGCTACCTCACGAGGCTCAGACTCAACCGGCCTGGGAGCTTCGGGCTCGCCCGAACTAGGGACCTCGTGCTCAACCGTCCTGGGAATTTCGGAACTGAATGTGCATTCGGCGATGAAATCTGCTAAGGCTTGGGCCTTAATGGCAGTTCGCGGGTTGTACTGGAGGTCATACTCGCTGAGCTCAACGGCCCATTTCGTCAACCGACCAGAGACCTCGGCCTTAAGTAAGACTTGCCTCAGAGGTTTGTCGGTGAGGACGATAATAGTGTGAGTCTGGAAGTACGGGCAGAGCTCCCAAGCTACAATTACCAGTGCGTGCTAGCTTTTCTATCTCTAGATATCTCGTCTCTGCTCCCTGCAATACTTTACTAACATAATAGATGGGTCATTGGACCCAATCTACTTCCTTTATTAGTACCGAACTGACCACTTCGTCGCTCGCCAAGAGGTACAGTTCTAAAACATCGCCCTCCTCGGGCCGGGTTAAGATCGGCACGCTAGCGAGGTATCTCTTGAGCTCGTCAAACGCGAACTGGCAGTCTTGGGTCCATCCAAACCCTTTGCTCTTTATTGCCTTAAAGAATGGCAGACAGTAATCCGCCGACTTGGACATGAAAAGGCTCAGGGCAGCTATGCGGCCATTCAGCCTCTAAACCTCCTTCAACTTCTAGGGTGGTCTCATATCTAAGATGGCCTTAATCTTATCCGGGTTGGCCTCAATGCCGCGCTGGTTAACGATGTATCCTAGGAATTTACCCGAGGTCACACCGAATATACACTTGTTTGGGTTCAATCTCATATTAAACTTACGCAAAATTTCAAAAACAGAATGCAAGTCTTGTATTAATTCATGCGAAAATTGAGTTTTGACGACCATGTCGTCTACATAGCATTCTACTTTTCTACCAATTAATGGCGCAAACAACTTATTTACAAGCCTTTGAAAGGTTTCCCCTGCGTTTTTCAACCCGAAGGGCATAACCTTGTAACAATATAGACCAAACTCCGTGATGAAGGCAGTCTTTTCTTCGTCCACCGGGTCCATCTTGATTTGGTTATAGCCCGAATAGGCGTCTAAGAAACTCAGCAACTCGTGCCCTGAGGTCGCATCCACCAAACGGTCAATTCTGGGGAGCGGGAAGCAGTCTTTCGGGCAGGCTCGGTTTAGGTCAGTGTAGTCGACGCACATGTGCCACTTGCCGTTAGCCTTCTTTACCAGAACGGGGTTGGCTACCCAGCTCGGGTAATGGACTTCTCTTACGAAGTCAGCTACAAGGAGCTTCCCGACCTCCTCCGTCGACCGCTTTCCACCGCTCCGGGGCTAGGTTGCGTTTCTTCTGTCTAATGGGCCTAACTACAGGATCAGTATTCAGCTTGTGAGTTATAAGGTCAGGGTCTATATCGGGCATCTCTGCCGCAGACCATGCAAAAATATCTAAATTTTGAAGTAAGAAACTTACCAGTTCAGATCGTAGAGGTTCCTAGACGGAAGCTCCGATCTAAAGCGTCCGAGCTAGGTCTGCGGCTGAGGTCGGAACAACGACTGTTTCTTCCGTGGGTGCAGCTCATTCTCCGCCTTGCTCTGTAGGCCGCTCCAGTTCGATGTCGTCGGCCACCTTGGTCTTTCCCTTTAGGGCGGTGACATAGCACTTGCGGGACTCAAGCTGGTCGCCCCGCGCTACACCCACACCGAAGTCTGTAGGGAACTTCATTGCCAAATGATAAGTGGAGACCACCGCCCGTAGGACATGGGTGATCGGCCGACCTATTATGGCATTGTATGGAGAGGGGATCGCGACCACCAGGAAGTCGTGGTTGAGTCTAACTACGCAGGACCATGTGCCGACTTCCACAGGTACTGTTACTTTCCCAAGGGGCCGGACTTCTTCTCCGCTGAAGCCCACCAAAGGAGTGTTCGCGGACTCAAGTCACTTCCCTACAACTGAAGCTGGTCGAACGCGGCTTTGAAGAGAATATCTGCCGAGCTGCCCGAGTCAACGAGTACGCGCCTGACCTCGAAGTCATTGATCCTCAGCTTTATCACAAGCGCGTTGTCGTGAGGGTAGTGGACCCCTCACGCATCGTCTTCTGTGAAGAAAATTGGCTCTTCTGTCTTCGGCCGCTTTGGAGGATTCTATTCTTCCCGAGCAACTTCACGAACTGACGACCGAGCTGCCGCTGAAGTACAACCCGCGACGATCGAGCCTCCCACTATCACGTGGATGGTGCCCCGAACCGGCCTCTCTTCCAGAGGGTGCCTCTATGATTGTTCGGCCGGCCTGCTGCTGGACTCGGGAGCATCCTTACCGTGCTTCCCTTGCCAACCTGTTTTATTATTATTATTATTGTTATTTTGTACAAAGTTCCTTAAATATCCGCGACGGATGAGCCCCTCAATCTCGTCGCAGAGGTTTTTACAACTTTCGGTATTGTGACCGTGATCTCTATGAAAACTACAGTACAAGTTCTTATTTCTCTCGTTGGGATTTCCCCTCAAATGGGGTGGCCACTTCACATACAGGGCGTCCTTGATCGCCATCAAGATTTCGGCCCGCTTCGCGTTCAGTGGGGTGTAATCAGTTCTGTCCGCTACAGGAGCTCGGAACGACTGACCCGGCTTTGCCCCCCGAGCTGCATCTTTTTTCTTTCGGTTGTCCCCTTGGCTGGAAGGCTCTCCTTCTCTTTTCCTCTTCTAGGGCGTGCCCTCGCCCTTCTAGTTGATCTCTTCCTCCGTGGCTATAAACCTATCTGAGAGCTTAAGGAATTCGGTTATGGTCGTTGGTTGGTTGACGACCATGTGCCATTTGAACTCTTTATGCGTCACGCCTTTCTTGGCTGCTGCAAGGCGCACGGCGGGGTCCAGGCGCGGTATCTGCATGCACGCATCATTGAACCGCTTGATATAGCCCCGGATGGACTCTCCCTCTCTCTGCACTATGTTGAGGAGGCTTTCTTCAGTTCGCAGGCGCCGCTTGCTGGTGACGAAGTGGGACGTGAAGGCTTGCGCGAACTGTGCCCAACTTCTTATCGAGCCAAGTGCCAGGTTCCGGTACCATGTACGGGCTACTCCTCTGAAAGTGGTGGAGAAGGCCACGCACATGCACGACTCACTGACTCTCGCCAGGTGCATCTGCGACTGGAAGGCATCTACGTGGTCATTTGGGTCAAACGACCCGTCATACTTGTCAAGAGGGGGGAGCTTGAAGTCTTTAGGCATTGGGACGGCCAGGAGCTCAGGAGATAGAGGGATGGAACTGAAAGGAGGGGAGCCTTAGCTTCGCCCGAGCTTACCGCTTCTCTACCTCCGAGCTCGGGCAGGTTATGGGTGGTAGATCGGTGAGCTCGGCGGCAGCGTCTCTGCTTCTTGGCGGGCTCCAGATTCGTGTTGCTCACCTTCGTGCTGTCAGGGATGGTTTGTGCTGGAAGTAGGTCGGGCGACTGGTGATGGTTGCGGACAGAGGGATCTTGCTTGGAGTCTGCGACCAGGATCTCAAACCGGTTCTCCAGGAGCAGGGCTTCAAACTTCGACTGCCAAGGTGATGTAGATCTGGCGAACTGGGGTCCTCCCGACCTGACCGCCCACGACGAGACCGGGGTGGCCGGTCTTTCTTGTCTGCCGTGGGAGGAGGCCTGGCTCTTAGGAGGGTTTTGGGAGGCTTCTTCTTGGCGAGAAGGGCGTTCGTCCTGGCGGCAAGACCTAGCTCGCTGTGAGGCTGGGTGCCGAGGAGGGAGTTGCGGCTGCTGAAGCTGAGGTTGAGGTTGAGGCAGCTGAGGGAATTGCTGCTGGTAGTGGTACTGGGAGACATGGTGCAGCACTTGCTGTTGGTAAATCTGGTGTTGCTGGAGCTGCTAGTATGGCTCGCATGCACAGCATCAGATCGTCGAGCTGGCTCTGGCTAGTCACCAGAGGAATGACAGTTGGTTCAACAAAGGTCGTTTCGACTGAGGAAGGCAGGGGAACACCCACAGGCGTCGTTGCTCACGGCATGTTCAGGCTGGGGACTCCATCCACCGAGAGGGGAATGGTGAACTGTCCAATGCAGACCGTGGGAACCTAGGGACTTCGTCCAACGTTGCTTGAGGAAGCCATGAGTGCCGAGTTTTCAGAGAAGGAAGAACGGTGAGGGTTTAGAGGAAGGCTTTTAGAAACGGTTCCCATAGACGGCGCCAAATGATGGTGCACAATCCGGTCACTCCTAGCTGGCACTTACGTGGCTCCTAGAAGGTACCTGAGATGGAGAAGAAGAAGAATCCCCGGGGGCTTGCCCGGCGGGAACACTCCGATGCTTAAGTTAGTATTCTATAGGAGAAGCAAGGAGAAGATGAAGGTTAAGAGTGCAGATAGCGCGTGAGTAGAAGATCATACCTCTCTCCCTTGATAATAAGCTCCTTATAACATAAATCCGTTGCATCAGGCCCACTGGCCTCTGACAGGGCAGGTATAACCGCCATTGTCAGCCTGCTGCAGCCGTTACTTGCAGGGGCTAAGGTGGCACGCGCAGGGCCGTCATCGCAGGGTACGTGCTTGTCAGGTGTGAGGCACCCTCTAAAGGTGGCAGGCACGACGCTGTCTGACAAGGGATATGGTTGTTGTCCCTAGATTTGTCGGGTACGGTGGTCGAGCGGGAGGTTTTCCTACGATATGCCGAACTACCTTTCCGCGAGTTACCCTGTGTCGGGCTATCTCGCAAGCGGCGAGCTGCCTGTGGCAAGCTAAGCCGAGCTGTCTGGCCCAAGGTGTCTTCACCTCGGGGTATCTATAGGCAGATCGGGGTGTTCCTGTCTGGTAGAAGCTTCCTGAGGAGTGCCCATGCAGCCCATTCCCGAGCTACTCTGTAATGAGCTCGGAATACTTTAGGATTACCTTTAACAGAATTGGTCCTTGGGATGACTTGTCTGCTTAGGAGCTTGGGCAAGCTAGTTCCCCTAGCTCGCGAGCTAAAATTGCCTCAGAGTATCCCTTCAAAGGTAGCTCGGGGAACCCGGAGCTCGCGTTGTGGCGAGCTCCTTTTGTGAGCTACGATGTAGCGAGCTGCTTTATGGGCCCGTCACTTGGTCGCACTAGGCTACAATGCTGAGCTGTTGCTCGTGCTGAATCAATGTTCACATGTCACCATTTTATAGGTCGGGTCAAATCGTCGTCTATCAGTTATATATGAAACTCATCCCTCATTTAAATCCAAAATACAGCAAACTACCTATAAGTTCTTCACCTAAACCAACGACAACACGGGAAAATGAGCAAAGCCAGCAATCAAGAGAGACTTAATGGACCAGCTAGGCCTGATTCAAGTATGAATCCAGCCAGCCAAGTTGAAGCCCGTTCCACCGGAAGAGTTAGGTAGCCACCCAAGAAAGGAATGGCGAAACGGATGATTTTTAAGTGCATTACCAAAAGTCTCTTCTATCTTTTGCTGCTTCTATTCCTCTACTGCCACTACTACTACAACCTTCTTTTATGCATGCACTTTAATAGAATTATGGTTGGTTTTCTATTATGGTCCGTTTAGTTCGTGAGGCGAATATTCTTATTTTTTCATGTTTTTATGGGCAATATACTGGGATGTGATGAGAATACCCTTCTCAAAATATGAGATCTGGGGTCTCACCAAATTGGTGGACCCCACTGAGAAATTAAAGCGGCGCGGCGATAGTGAGAAAAAAAGCACTTTTTTCTAATAAATGCTCTACTGGCAGTGGCATCAATATGTATTCATTAGTTAACAAAGAAGCTTCCGCTTCGTGTTTTCGCCTTGACCTAAACCTCAAAAATCGGATATAAAAATAGGCTTATTAAAACCCAAGCCCAGCACATCCAATGTATAAACACGCAGCCCCACAAACATGGAATAGATATTGGCCCGAGCCTGAACATGTACCCTATACAATATATGCAGCAGGAGCCTGAATCGGTCCATTTCTCTGTAAAACTGCACATATAGTACAAAGAAACTCTAACTCAACTAAATTTCTGCCAAACCTTAAACCATAAATCAACTCAAACAAACTAATATAGGGACCATTACTTGGTGTCATGGTAAAAGTTCGAGTCCGAGGACGGCCACTTTAATGGCCCAAGAAGATGAAGAAAGAAAAAAAATCATAAATCGCAAGGGTAAAAAAAAAAAACTGTTACCTTCTCATGCCAAACTACCAACGCACACATCTGGAACATGAATGTGATTCGTACCTGGATGATATATGATAGAGCATGCCCACCCAGCCTGACACAATGTTATATCGACGTGCATGATAAACCTATATTCTACAGATGTACAGAACAATCTGACAGAAACCTACAGATATTCGAAAGGTCAGTCTATATGAGAAAATTAAGTTACTGAAAATGCATTTGAAGCCAAAGCGAAACTTTATAAGGGGGGGGATGATCTACTTTTACATAATCACATTCCTAACTCTATGCAGCAAGTAACCCACAGAAATTCCTAGTACTCTGTACAAACCCTCCTACAGTCCCCAACTACACACCAAAAGTTGAATGCCAATTCTGCACACATTATAGAAAAGACGGGCATCATTTACAGCTCATCAACATGGAGTTTATGATGTGCATGACAATTCTAATGCTTGCAGCATCAGCAGCATTGACAGTTGGGATGGTGCAGTGATGGGCCAATATCTGATAGACCTGCTCAAAGATGGGTCTTACGTGCATTGCAATCATCGAGTCCGTTGGGTTAATGACAATAACCACATCTGTCATCCATGACAACTTCCGGGATGTTTCTTTGCCGATATCACAGGCCAACTGCTGAAGAAGGGAAAGCAAAACTCCTTGGCTCAAAGGACGAGGCATCATTGACAAAATACCCTTGAAATCAACCTGATGAACAGCAAAGGGGAAAACAATAAAAACTAAGATTGTAATATTAGAACCTAAAAGCTGCATTAGATTTAACCACCTAGTAATATTGGAAGGCTGTTTCATATGGAAACTTCAATGGTGTTTTGTCAAGATGTTTTACCATGCGATGTAAAATGTTCAAGGAAAACATGGTGTAGAGGTACTAGAAGTTGTAATAATCAAAACAAGATCCACCAAAACATGAATGGTAATTAGATATTTTATTAATCCTAGGAGATGATACTAAATGAAAACACAATGGATTGACACGTCCAAGCCTTGTTCTAGCAATTTGGAGATTACCAATTGTCACTCCCCCATGGCAACATCTTGTGCTAACTGTTAAGATGCAGCTATCCTACAGCTGTTATACAAAGCATTGCCTTTAATTTGATTTGTAGATGCATAATCTATAATGGTTACTCCAAAAGTGCATCCCATAACTATCCAATACATTATTATGGCCTTGAACATTCTCAATCTCTTCCTCGTGATACTCAATCCAAGAAAACAAAAATGGGACTGTAAGGAACTTTTTACGATTAATTTTGTCCCCACCATACTCCCTTGTCGCTACTAAAAAATGCATGTGTTGGAACTACTTTGTACTTTGAATTCTCTAATGCTACAAAATTACCTAATTGTTTGTTTTTATAAATAAATAATTGCATGCAAACATGCACATGAAAAGAAAGGTGAAGTATGGATGATGTGCAAGGATGATGCAAATGAAGAGTTGCATTATGTGGTTTTTATCCAAAGCCAAGTTGCTAAGCCACTGCTATTCACTGAATAATGGACATTTAACCAATACTTCATAGCCCAAGTCAAAAATCATCCTCTTCAAAGCTCTATAAATGTTGATTTTGAGACTTTTTTTTTCTTTTATCAAACAGCATAGAGCTATCTCAGAAACAAGCCCAGGGACAAAAAAAATTCTGTCCAGTCCAGCCCATGGTGAAACAAAAACCAAAAGAGCATTCTCAAATCAATGGCTGAAAGCCACCAACTGGGATGTGTATGCGTGTGCACTCATGTCAATCAAAGGAAACATAAGTATGTAACATACTTGTGGAGTGGACATAAAGCACACCTGAGAACATAACCAGGATACGATGGAGACATCACTTCTTTGTAATGCTGCAGTGAATGCTTCTTCATATTTGCGTTCTGATAGCAACCTTGAGATGTCTTTGGTTGGATCCAGAGGCACCTCTACCTGTTTTACAGGCATTGCATGTTCAAACTTAAAAGTAGGAAATGCCACAAAATACCCTTCAAATATCTTTAATACCTTATAAGTAAAGATCTATTTCACAAAAGAGGGCATGAAGTACCATATCATGGAGACCACCCAACGGTCCATTGCTTAATTGTGTAACCAAGGGATTTACAGCTTTTGAGTTAGCCCCTGCAGCTGCAAGAGCTAGGAGTTTGCGCTGGCTATCAGCAAATTCACCAGTTAGAGTTTGGGTGATTGATGAAGCTGAATTAATGGCATCCTGCAAAATACCATAAACAGTATAAAATGGAGTAAACATCCCACGTAGACAATGCTTGAATATTATGAAACTCATTTAAATAGTATTTTTATTGGTCTCTATTCATGTAACATCTGACATTTAGATTCTTGGAAATTTCACATCTTAATCTCATCAGATCTAACCAGACCCCACATTGGTCAGAGCTCCTGGGCTGCCTTTATTATTTATTTGCTAGGTGGATGTTTGGGACAGTGATTCAAGTCTCAACATTTCAACTTAAATCGTTAAATTGGAAATCAGGAAAGTAAGATGTTTTGGCACAAAACATACAACACAATATTTTATTATAATGCCATTAGACAAATAGGTGATAGGAAAGCTGAAGTAAATATACCCCCAAACACTGGAAGCATCCTTTTGATGTTCCCCCCCAACACACCCATGCACATAACCCAATGTAAAAAGTGGTAATAACCCTTTGAAGTTCAAACTGCCCAATCAAATGTGTTTTTACATAAGCTCTAGTAAAAAATGTCTATATAGTGCTTATGTGAAGTCAAAACGGAATACAACATGGTTCCAAAGACCAACTAGGAAAAAAGGCATTTCTTATGCTAAGTTTAACTTCCTAGCAAAGCCCCTAATTCTCAGTGGAAGCTTACAACCACAAATAACAGAAGACCAATTCAAAATTACAACAAAAGAACTGTTAAGAAGTTAGCCTGGAAATGGCTGGTACTAGATTGTCTAAGACAGCATCAGCATTAATATAGATGCGTAAAAACAACAATGATGGGGTTGTGGAATACCAAAAACAAAGATTACTCATTTCCCATTTCCTACAGAGTACCATGTAGAACTTCATAATACAACATACCCTCAAAGCAAGCGCCAATGAAGAATGTGCAGATTCAAACTGCTGCTGAACTGCAGTTGTATGTTCAGCCATCCCTTTCTGGAATGCAGCATCAACTTGCTCAAACATGGTTTTGCATGACATCTCAAAAGCTGGAATAACAGAAGCTTCCAAACTAGACCTTAATGCATCCTACATTCAAAGAATATATATAAATAAGAGTTGATAAACATGCATGAAATACCAGTTTACTTTTTCTCCAGGACAAACCAACTCCTTTTTCTACCACACAAGGAACTGATTAGAAATGCATATAAGTGTTAAACAGTAACTGTATCCCAGTATAATCATGGAAAATACTTTTTATGAATTTGAACCTACCTGAAGAGTTTGTTTCCCTGATGTCTGAAACTGTGCTTGAATTTGTCTAGCCACAGTAGCTTCAAGTTTAGAATTAACGGACTTTTCCAACTGACTCACTGCCTTGTCTCCTACCCCTCTCTGCACAACAAACATCTATGAGATTCCAACAAGACTACATGTGCACATTGCAGTATTGCACGTGAGCACAGAGGTAAGGCCAGCTAGCAACCAAGCAATTCATTATGTTTTTGCCATTGGACAGCCAAAATACAGAAACCCTTGTGCTCATGTTGACCAAGCTTTCAGCCAACTGACCACATGGTTTAATATCAGATTATAGGCTTATAGCCTTACAGGTGATATATAGAATAATTATGTAGGTTTGTTGCCCAAAGAATAAATGTGCGTGCATATCATAACATCTATGTATTACTTGTTTCTGTTACAATAACATATAGTATTCTCAAAATGAAACAAAGTCATTGCAGTTATTCAAGTCATCAAAATAACAAGAACTATTTAATCAGGAGAGTTTAATTTCTATCAACTTTGAATTGATACAAAAGCTAAAATTCATAATATCCATATTCAAACAAACCACTTCAGAAGAACCTCACACAATCAGACAGGTCCAGTGGATTACTGCTTTCACAGAACTGGGTAGAAAAGCTATTTCCTTTGAGAGTAAATACCTGGAATGACTCCACTATTGCAGAAGAAATTGCTTTCTCCACAACTGGAGTAATAGCACGAGCTACAGTTGGCCCTACTGAAGCTATTTCCTTCTTTAGCGTTCTCTCCAGAAGGAATGGGAAGTCCTTGTTCATTGAGTTGGATATCAAACTGGTTGTCTGCTGCAGACGCTCCCTTTCTGATTTCTCATGTTTGACATTCTCCTCTTGGAAACGAGCCCACAAAGCATCAGTATTGGCTTTAACAACTTTTTCCATGCTCCTGCCAAGGGCCGCCTCAAGTCTTCTGCCTTCTTTTGTAACTGGGACAGCCACCATCACTGACAGCTGTTTCTGCATGGTCGTTAGCTGTGAATGCAAAGAGATGTCAGGGGGAAGATAGAACATTAAATTCCTCCAAATTATACAAATAAAGCATGTGCAAGAAACTTGTTAAGGCACAAACTTAGGTCCAAATGTTGTGTTTAACATAAAGCCACAGACAACCTGAGGGAGAAAAATGCTTTTATATTTTAAATCCAGGTACACCAATTATGCTTAACATGCCATCAAAGAAATCACCTGATTCAGCATCTCCTGAATAGCTAGAATCTGAGAAAAAGCTGCATCCGTAGAAGGAATACTTGAACTGCTACCAGGTTCATTTGTAGAATCTGTAGAATTGAAAGAGCTTGGAGAAGGGGAAGATGGACCAGAGACTTGAGAGTTTTTCCCCTTCTGCTTCTTGCCTTTTGTAGCTGGAACTGGGGACTGTGGAACTGTTGTATCCATAGTCGACTCAGCAACTTTTCCATCCACATCCTTGGAAGAATCTTGGATTTCCTGCTCACTGGCATTTGGGCCTCGGTCTAATGTTTCAGAAACACTAGCATCATCAACTTGCTGAGTCCCTTCCATGCTAAAAATCTCAGTGGACAATGCACAACATTCCCTAGCCATCTCAACACTAAGATCTGATGCCTGGGAGCAAAAGGATTTCTCCTTTTTCTCTGCAACAAGAATACGGGGTACTCTCTGGGAATCAAAATCATCATTCTGACTGGATCCAGTCTCACCTACAACTTTAACCTCCACCTCTACACTCTCTACCTCATTGTTGACAATCACATCTTGAACCTTTAACTCGTCCCTTTTTACACTCTGACAGACCTGAACACTCTCAGAAGATGAAACTGTCATTGATAGTATCTCTGAAGGAGTTATTAAATGAGTTGGATGTTTGAACACCGTAGGAGGATTAGGCACCATCAAAATATCATTTTGTGCAACATTTTTTTCATCCTTTCGGGAGTTATCATCTGGGGAAGTAACACCAGACAAATTTGAGTGAACACTATCCACTCTCCTATCAACCAAATAATCAAGAACTGGTTGGTCACTACCATGATCACCAAGTGGGGTACCAGGCTCGAGGTTATTTGATGGACTTCTAAAACCCAGCATTTTTCCAGACAACCTGGGACTCAAAGGAAGTGGTGGTGAAGCAATATGATAATTATCAGCTTCAGAAGTTGCGGTTAGCAACGAAGTTGACTTAAATTCCACACCTGAAGAAGTCAGTTCATGCAAGCTTGAAGCCTCAGAAGAATCTGGAATCACAGGATGTCTAGCAGGTTTGGGTGATGCACTTCCTAAAGGCACCTCAACAGGAGTGCTTCCAAGAGATGGTTCCAGTGAAAACCCATCTGAGGCAGTTGCTTCTAAAGCACAAGAAACACTGGGTTCTGTCTTCTCTAGCCCCATATTCTCCAAAGGTGGTGGTAAGCACTGAGACAAGTCCAAAGCATACTGCTGAATAGCCTGTGTCTGGACACAGTAAACCTGAACAACATGTTCTCCATCAGGTAAGCAATCACCTGTTCCAGTCAGACTGAGAATAGGCATGGTAACAGTAAATTCAGCAATATAATCCATGCAGGTCACTGCTGGGTATGGACCATATTCTATATGTACAGCATATATAGCATTCTTCTTAGCATTTGCAAGTAAAAGAAGGCCTGCACGAGGCAATGCTACTACTTGATTAAAGAAAGCTTCCTCAAGTCGAGGTTCCTCAGAACTCTTTAGATCTAAAATCTGAGTACACTTCCATGATTCCGAATCACTAGGCAGCAGCCACCCTTCTTCACTTGCTGAGACCCATATTTTCACTTCCCGGTTCAATGGTCCCTGCAAACAAAAATAGAAAAAAAAGGAGTCCATGCCCAGTTTCAGAATCAATATTTGGAAAAGCACTGCTTTTTTTTTATTTAACATATGCCCTGTCAATAAAAAATGACCAATTGAACATGTACCGCTGTGATGAGAATAATGTGATCTGGGCGGTGAGGTGCAGTTAAGAATGTAACCGAGTCAACTGGTTGACCATCATGTGGCCTTAGTACCACAAGGGGTACCGTCTTACGGTCTTCCCATATCTTTACCTGTTGCAGAAGATGGGTTAGAACAAAGTAAACAATAAAAAACATATTTCATTGACTCTCAAATACAGGAAATAATAAGTTCACAGAAAGTCCACCAGGTAATGAAATTTAGATATCTGGAATTTTTTAAACTTGTCTTAACACAAATTATTAATAATTATTCCCATTCTGCATAGAAATCGATGGGTTGCAGGATTGATCCCAATTTACCAACAAAAAAAATTGTTAGATAAGTTAACTCACCGAATGAGTTAACAAATAGATTCAACAAAACTCTCTACCAAGCATTGGTTAACTACTTTTTGTAGAATAACACTTCCACAATCTACAAGCAGTCATACAGTTTCTAGACATTGACTTGGGTCATTCATCATACAAAAAGAGGGAATGGGGGATATCTAAGAACAGAAAAATGATTAGGACAAATACAAACCGTGCCATCCATTGATGCTGAAGCCAAACGAGTAGTCATCCACTGGCACATTGATAACTCAGTCACCTCTCCATCATGTTTACCAACCAACTGTACTCCATCAATCAGTTTGTCAATGGGGCATCTAAGAGGTTCCTCCGCTGAAAATATTTCCCCTTTTCCAACTTTGGTCATATCAATTTTCAGCACACGCTTTCCAATACCAACTACTAGAACTTCCTGTGCAACATTGTGCAGAGATAACTTGTTAGGGGATTTATAAGTTACTTGAAGCTTCAATAAAAATATGGATATACTAACAAGATGTTCTAAAAAGCATCTGAGGCTTATGCCTTCAGGCAAGGATTAAAACTCTGCAACATATCGGAGCGTATTGGCCAATTTGTATTGTATCAGTGACCCACCGATATGCCCCTACAGTATGTGTTTTGGGATCTGACCTGGTTCAGGGGGTAGACGGGCCTTAAACCAACCCCCCTGAACTGGTTTAAAAAAAATAAAAATAAAATAAAAGCACCCAATGGTGCACCTACCGGCATATCAGCCTGTATCAATATTTAAAACCTTGCCTTCAGGCTCACCTTGAGACAAAACTCAAGGAAAACATACTTAAAGATCAGCTAGGAGGCTCACACCTAAAAGCTTAATGCACATCAACCATGTTTGCATCTTTACATATATATTAGTTGAATATGGTTCTTATAATAAAAACTACTTAAAGATGAATTCAAAGGTTTGCAGCTTGTGTTTATTTACATCAAGAACTTCCTAATATTCTAAAAGAGCTTGCAAGAAAACTCTTACTACTCTGTAGTCCTTGTTTAAATGATGAATATGTATATTTTTCTCATATAGAAATCTATGATACCTAGATACCTATACATGCCTAGTGTACAAGTACCAAACGTGATATGCACTCAACACAACACTGAATACTGCATGAATACTAATACTCCATATCATTAATAGTTAAAAAGTATGTGAATGGATCTATCAAAAAAGAAGCATGTAAAATGGAATTTTTTTAATAAGTAATAGTATAGAAAAATCTGTATATGGTTTAATGGGATCATAGATAGAAACACAGTCCTTTTTGTATAGCTCTACACTTTTTCTAATTTTAGTTGAAATTTTTTCCTTAAATAATGAGATCTCATGAGACTTAAGCTTTATGCCATGAGGTTTATACCTCGCATCAGAAAATCCTAGCACTTTGCCTCATTCCTGTATTTTAAAACAATGATAACAAGTGCATACTCCCAGTAATTCCATGCCTGTAGAAGATTCAAATTAAGATTACAAATCTTTTCTAGAAAATTCACATTATGAGTCAAACTTTTACTTGTTTGTGACAGTGCCAACAGATTCGTGGATGTACTGATTCCCCCTCTCCAAGTATTTGAATGGCAATAACAATTTTTCCTGTAATTTGTGGCTTATCTTCTTCATCTGGACCTTCATTAATCTTCCATACAAAAACTCTCCCATCTATGCTCGCACTGCAGAAAAGCAAGTAAGAATATCTCCAATAACAACCAGATCAAGGAAATGAAGAGCACAAACAAGGAGCAACCTGGCCAAAAGATGAACATCCTCAGCAAAAAAAGCCATGTCTGAAACCCTCTGATGGAAAGGAAAGCAGAAAATTATCAATGAAAAGGTTCAGGCCTTCAAGAAAATTAGGACTGAGAAAAAAAGCATTTCTACAATGTTGCAGAACACAAAATATTAACAGTGTTCTCTATGAGTACAGAGAAAATTTGTGCTCTTGTGCACATGTCAGCATTACATAAATCAATTATGTAAAAGCAGGTGAGGAGACGAGAATGTTGCAGTTGAAATTAGCAGGACCATGCAAAGAAACCATTTCCTACAATAACATTACCAGGTTCAACTAGGAGCACAAAACATGAATCTTTAACTAACCAAAGAATCAAAAGGAACGTTACATGGAAGAACCCCCATATTCAAAAATATTATTAAAATGAAAAGGTAAGGAAGATCAGGGTTTTAGTCAGTAAACTGTCAAACCATCCCGGAACTAAGAGTGATAACTAGAACCCTCAATCAAATAGTAAAACAAGTTGAGATGAAGAATCATAAAGCATATGAATATAACTGTTGCAGTATCATTCTATAGGTCACAGATCACATAGATTACATCAAAAAAAATTGTTTTAAAAGTGCAAGGCACAAAAAAGGCACAGGGGTCAATTTGCACCTGAGGTGCAAGGCACAAGGCGAGGCGCGCACCTTTTTAACCAAGGCGCATAAAAATATAAACTTTAATTTTAAAATAAATGTTTTAAAAACCTATTATCTAATAAATACATAAATATAACATGTAAAGCATATTCAAATGAGAATTTAAAAATAAAATCAAATATATAAATCATTTTCAAGCATATAAAACCCACAATCTCTTTTTTTCTCAATTGCATTACTTCAAGTAGCTAATGTGATGTAAAACGTATTACATTCCTGATTCTACAAGTCACCTTTGTGCCACGCCCCTCGAGGCAAGCCCAAACAAGTCCACGTTTGGTCTTAAATTCTTAGTTCTCACACAAAAAATAATGACTTTATAGTTTTTATTGCTTTTTAAGAAGATATTTTATTAAGATGAATGAATGAACAACATTACAAAATAGGGGGTTCATGAAAGGTTCAAAAGGCAGCGCATGCCTGGGCTGAGGTGCAAGGAACACCAAGCGTGCGCCTTTTGAAAGGGCTGCGCCTAGGACCTGGGCAAGGCGCCTACCCTGAAATGCACCTCACCCGTGCGCCTAGGCGCACCTTTTATCACTGTCAAAAACAGTATTAATAATGAAAACAGATGCCTAGGAGAAATGGGGCAGATAATATGATGCCATAAACAACTGTCTTGCAAATGAAAAAGGAAATGCACTTGCTCATAGCACTTAACCATGATACCAATACCAAGCAACTCATTGGCTTCTCTGCATGATACCAATACCAAAACACACACCATCCAACTCAGAATCTCAAAAACAATAGTCCCCTCCAAATGCTTTTTTACAGTCCCTCTCCAATCACTCCTCAGTCCTCACAATGCCATCACTATCACGATCTTAAAATGATGTGCCATATCAGGTCTTAGTTCACTAGAATCCTTAAGAATTTTCCCTCAACTTTCTGTTTCTCTCTTATTTCTTGCAAACTATTACCCAAAGTTGGTCCTGGGGTCTTGGGAAGGGTGGATTGGATATGACCAAACCTTTGGCATTTTTTAGCACAAAGTATGCACTCAAATTCGAACCCACATTCTCACACTTGTCAGCCAAGATTTTACAATTATACCAAGCAATGGCCCTTCACAAACTCATCACTTGATAATAACATTTTTTCTCTATTTAACCTTAAAAGACAGTTTCATTGTTACAAGGAAAATTTTTCTTTAAATGGCCAAGAATCAGAGGAGAGAAGGCAAAAGTCCTATGGAATGTGATTCCATTTGCAGTTTGTTTGACAATTTGGAAAGAAAGAAATAGGTATATCTCCAAAGATAGTAGAGTAAGGTCTAGAAACAAGTTGATCAGGATTTATGATCCCTATCATGGATTGATTCTCTAGCTCATTTTGAATTCAAAGTTGTAAACATAGAAGATTTAGGTTCCACTCCTTGGATTATTTTGGGTCTTCCTAATCGGGCTCAGGGGTGATCATGGGATGGGCTGGGCTGGGCCTGGCCAAGCTTAGCATTTATTGTAAGAGGCACAACCTGGGCCCAGCACAGTCGACACCCCAGGCACTGCTCTAGACAGCCAAGGCAATGCCATGTTGGTCTTCCAGGCCTCCAAACTTTAAATATAGGTATGTATATATATATATATTGATCAGTAACAGAAAACCTTCATTAATTAAGAAAAGGATTTCAATACAAAGGTGGGCTGAGGTAAACCCTCTTACATCACCCCCAAAAGGAAAATTACAGTGCAGCCCAAAGCATATGCAAATGAATTGGCACATCTTTTAACCCACTAGACGCACACATCCATTCCTTGAGTTAACCACTTGAATTGCCTTCGTTCATTAATGCATGTCCATAACCCATCATTTGTCTTCTCTATCCAGCCAATCACCATTTGCAAATCTCCTTCAATAACCAACCTGTTTATATTCAGCTTGATGAGAATGAAAATTATCACATCTTTATCCCTTAATATTCAGTCTTTTATACTTATTTAGTGCCTAATTGGATTCACTATTCTTATATTTCGATTTAGGGCACGAAATGAGGCATTAAGTGAAAAACAATGCTAATCGGGTAATTTTGCACAGTTTCGGCGCCGCGTGGTAATTTCGGCATAACTCTCCCATCCGGACTCCGATTGAGATGATTCAAGACGCATTGGAAAGATAAGGAAAAGCTCTACAACTTTCATGTTCTGAGTTTTGATAGATTCGGACTGCATCGAGGTCAAAATCGGGCCCGAAGTCTCTGCAAATTCGTAGAGAAGCCCAATTCGCAGAGAGCCCCAGATCGCAGCAAAGCCCAATTCACAGAGAAGCCCTAGTTCGCTGGAGAAGACCAGCCCAATTCAGCATGCAGTACTAGGGCCCACTCATCATTCTTAATAGAATTCGGCTAAGAGTCTTAATCAAATCTGATTTTTATTGTAATCTTAAAGAAAGAAAAGAGTTAGAGTCCAACTTAGTCAAGAGTTTCTATTTAGAGATAAGGATAAGATTAGATCTGAATTAGGAAATAGGACTTTCTATTTTTGAGAAAGAGAACTCCTAAGAGGAGCTGAAAACTGCTCCCTCCTAAGGCTATGTAAAAAGGGGGGCGGACTAGCAAGGAGGCATCACTCAATCTTGGAGACAATAATTCACCAAGAAGGGAGAAAAGAAGCAAAATACGCCCCCGCCCCCCCCCCCCCCCCATCTGGAAGCTGCGATTTCTACATGAAGTGTGGGTAAGCTTTTGATTTTTGGTTGAAAGGTTAGGGAAGCTTTGATTCTTAAACATTATGAGATCTAAATGATTTTTATTTTAGTTCATTGTTTATGGATATTCATATGTTTTCTGCGATTTCCTGTGAGGATTATTTTTATTGATTAAGCAAGAAGGATCCCTTACTCATTCAATGAGAATAATCTATGGCCGATTGAACCTCCAATTTCGTATATGATTGGTAGGTTTAATCATGGTGGCAACTAACATAAATTGATTATGGACAAGTTTTTTATTTATGTTAGGAGGATATATGATCTGGTTTAAACGGTCCGAGCTTGTGAGATCACTGACCAGAATTGGGCATCTCCCCTCTTAATGCTATTAATAGATTAAATCCTAAGAGCTTGTTTAGGACTATCTATTAATAAGAGAAGCAATCAAAGAGTTTGTTTTGGTTGCCGAGAAAACGAGTAGAGGCTGGCTGTTATTGTTAATGGCTATAACCAATCTAATCATAAACATATGAATTTATCCTTGCATCGATGATCAATGATAAGAATCAAGGCTGAACTTGTCCCTTCAACCAGAAGTTATCTCCCATCGATTTAATCCTTGCTTTGTTTTATTTTATTTTATTTTCCTTGCTTTTATAACAACCCCTCTATTTTCTTTTCTCTTGAAAATAAATCCACCCAATCCCTGTGGAGACGACCTTGCTCATCACTATCTACAAAAATATTTAATTCGAGCAGTATTTTTATTTTTGGTTGGATTCGACACCCACCAAATTTTGGCGCCATTGCCGGGGATTGGTGTCTTTAATAAGATTTATTTCCTTTTGCTTGGTTTATGCCCCGTTCTTCTCGTGTAAGTGAACTCCAATACGATCCCGAGATCGAAAACACAGTTCGCCAGTTGAGGAAAGAAAACAAGCAATATCGTAACCAACCGGCATCGCTCCCATCTCCCGGGGTGAAATCGGCAACAAACCTCGTCGAGCCATCTAACAACTCTGAAGAACAAGTCATGGCCAACATCGACGAAAGAACTCTTAGAGAGCTAGCTGCACCGGATCTAAATCAGCAATCACTCTGCATCGAATATTTAGATCTAACGGTACCTTTTGAATTGAAATCCAGTCTTATCCACTTACTCCCTACTTTCCGTGGACTTTTAGGTGAAGAGGATAAACACTTAAAAGAATTTCATGTAATATGCTTGAGCATGAAACCTCAAGTTGTGTGTCGTTCCTTTCTCACTAGCTGACAAAGCTAAGGATTGGCTTTACTACTTACCCTCCAGTTCTATCACTACATGGAATGAGATGAAGAAGTTGTTTCTCGAGAAGTTCTTCCCTGCATCACGAGCTGCTAATATCAGGAAGGAAATCTGTGGGGATAAGACAATTCACTGGAGAGACTCTCTATGAGTATTGGGAGAGATTCAAACAACTATGTGCAAGCTGTCCTCAACATCAAATTCCGGATCAACTCCTTATCCAATACTTTTATGAAGGATTATTGCCAATGGATAGGAGTATGATCGATGCTGCAAGTGGAGGTGTGTTGGTGAATAAAACTCCTACTCAAGCAAGGGAACTAATTACAAACATGGCCGCTAATGCACAACAGTTTGGCAACAGACAAGAGTCCATTCCGAGGAGTCAATGAGGTAAATACTTCTTCCATCGATCAACGATTAGATACCCTCACCTCTCTTGTGGAGAAATTGGTGGTAGGTCATGTACAACAAGTAAAGACTTGTGGCATTTGTTCCACTACGAGTCATCCAACCAACATGTGTCCTACACTTCAAGATGAACCCTATGAACAAGCCAATGCTGTTGGAGGATTCCCACAAAGGAGATACGATCCCTATTCAAATACTTACAATGCAGGATGGAGGGATCATCCTAATCTTAGCTATGGAGCCAAGCCCTTCGGCTTCCAACAATATCAAGCTAGACAACCGGCTCCACAATATTCATCTTCCAAACAAGGTATGTGTTTAGATGAAATTGTTAAAGCACTTGCAACTAACACCCAACAATTTTAACAGGAGACAAGGACAAGCATCCAAAACCTGGAGAATCAAGTGAGCCGATTGGCAACTGTTGTGAGTCGACTGAAATCCCAAGGATCAAGAAAGCTACCCTCCCAGACCATAGTCAACCCTAAGCAGAATGCTAGTGCAATTACTCTAAGAAGAGGAAAGGAGCTGAATAGGCTTAGCAAGGAAGTGCCTAAGAATGAAATTGAAGAAGAAATAGAAAAGGAAGCACCACCACCCCAAACTCAAGATCCAAGCGGTGAACAGCCCCAAGCCATAGTAACAACTCCACCTTTTCCTAGCCGATTTGCAAAATCCAAGAAAGAGGAGTCAACCTTGAATTCTAAATTGCAAGAAACTCCGAAGTTACAACAGTTAGGTAACGTTCCTTATATTACATTACCAATTTCTAATGAGAGACCTTTACTCGTTGTTTTACAGGCCCCTATTCCAAATTTGAACCCACCCATGATGGATGAAAGGGGAAAACACCGGAAGTTGCAACTGCAAAAGTTAGAGGATCCGGTTTATGATGATTAAAAACAGGGAAGTTTTCTTGTTTTTGCATTTATAGTTTAGTTATTTCCACCTTTCCTTTGTATTTCACCTTACATTGGGCACAATGTAAGTTTTAAGTGTGTGTGTGTGGGGGGGGATATAGGATTTGATTCAGGATTTTAGATAAGTAGTATTCATTTCAGTTCAAAAAAAAAAAAAAAAACTCAACTCTTGAAATCAATTGAAGAAATATTCTAGAAAAATTCTTGTGAACCTCGTAATGAGGTGCGATTAGGGAATGCACGACTTATCTGAAGCCATTTCCTTTTGAGCTAGTCCTAAATTCAGGTTTAAGTAAATAGGGTAAATATTTTTACCATACAATTGAGATAACCTAGTAGGATGGAGCATAAAATGCACCTACTAGCCAGCAATTCAAAAACAGGACGGAACATAAAATGCACCTACTAAACCAGCAATTCGAAAGTAGGATGAGCATAAAATGCACCTAATCAAATATACAGATCTAACGGTACCTTTTAAATTGAAATCCAGTCTTATTCACTTACTCCCTACTTTCCGTAGACTTTTAGGTGAAGATCCCCATAAACACTTAAAAGAATTTCATGTAATCTACTTGAGCATGAAACCTCAAGGTGTTACCGAAGAGCAGATCAAGTTGCGTGTTGTTCCTTTCTCACTAGCTGACAAAGCTAAGGATTGGCTTTACTACTTACCCTCCAGTTCTATAACTACATGGAATGAGATGAAAAAGTTGTTTCTCGAGAAGTTCTTCCCTGCATCACGAGCTGCTAATAAATTGATTATGGACAAGTTTTCGATTTATGTTAGGAGGATATATATCCTCCTAACATAAACTTGTCCATAATCAATTTATGTTAGTTGCCACCATGATTAAACCTACCAATCATATACGAAATTGGACGTTCAATCGGCCATAGATTATTCTCATTGAATGAGTAAGGGATCCTTCTTGCTTAATCAATAAAAATAATCCTCACAGGAAATCGCAGAAAACATATGAATACCCATAAACAATGAACTAAAATAAAAATCAATTAGATCTCACAATGTTTAAGAATCAAAGCTTCCCTAACCTTTCAACCAAAAATCAAAAGCTTGCACACACTTCATGTAGAAATCGTAGCTTCCAGATGAAGGGGGGGGGGGGGGGGCATATTCTGCTTCTTTTCTCCCTTCTTGCTGAATTCTTGTCTCCAAGATTGAGTGATGCCTCCTTGCTAGTCCGCCCCCCTTTTTACATAGCCTTAGGAGGGAGCATTTTTCAGCTCCTCTTAGGAGTTCTCTTTCTCAAAAATAGAAAGTCCTATTTCCTAATTCAGATCTAATCTTATCCTTATCTCTAAATAGAAACTCTTAACTAAGTTGGACTCTAACTCTTTTCTTTCTATAAGATTACAATAAAAATCAGATCTGATTAAGACTCTTAGTCGAATTCTATTAAGAATGATGAGTGGGCCCTACTACTGCATGCTGAATTGAGCTGGTCTTCTCCAGCAAACTAGGGCTTCTCTGCAAATTGGGCTTTGCTACAATCTGGGGCTCTCTGGGAATTGGGCTTTTCTGCGAATTTGCAGACTTCGGGCCCGATTTTGACCTCGATGCAATCTGAATCTATCAAAACTCAGAACATGAAAGTTGTAGAGATTTTCCTTATCTTTCCAATGCATCTTGAATCATCTCAATCGGAGTCTGGATGGGAGAGTTATGCCCAAATTACCACGCGGCGCCGAAACTGTGCAAAATTACCCGATTAGCCTTATTTTTCACCTAATGCTTCCTTTCGTGCCCTAAATCGAAATATAAGAATAGTGAGTCCAATTAAGCACTAAATAAGTATAAAAGACTGAATATTAAGGGATAAAGATATGACAATTTTCATTCTCATCACAGCTCCTTAGCGCTTTTCACTCCCTCCAACAGAGCCAAAATCTCTACTTTCAATGAATCCCCAACTCCAATTGGACCTAAAAAAAGAGCTATCACTGAACTTGCCTCCAATCTAAAAATACCACCAACCCCTGATAGCCCTGGATTTCCTTCAATGCTCCCATCAAAGTTGAGTTTGATAAAACCTTCCATCAAGGGGTGCCACAAAGGATGGACATTGATTCTACTTGGCACTAAGACTGTTATTTCCTACCAATTGTTTACTCTGGTCTCTATTGGAGCATCATCAAATAGGTCCATTGTCTTTACCCACCATGCTACCCTCAAAGTAATCACTTCTATAATTGTGTCCATGTTTCTTTCTTTTTCAGCGAATAGCCTTTGGTTCCTTTCCTCCCAAATTGTCCAACAAACCGCTGCTCTAGTGCACCTCCACAAGATTTTTCCCCTCTTTTTGATCCAGCTACCAACTGAATAAATGAAGAGGCTTCAAATGCTTGACAGGGGAGTCCATCTGCAACCAAATAAAGAGAGAAACCACTCCCAAATAGATGAAATAAAAGGGCAGGATATAAGTGAGAGAAAGATTCACCATTGGCTTTGCAAAGGGTACACCAGTTCGGGGACAAGCACCAAAAAGGCTTCTTTCTTTGAAGTTGATCACAAGTATTAATTCGTTCCAAAGCTATTTCTCGGCAAAGAGCACAGACCCTAGGTGGGACCAGTCTTCCCCACACTTCTTTAGAAGGAAAGGGAATGGCAAGAGAAAGAGAGGGTTGAGTTAGGCATTGAAAAAAGAGGCACAACTGAAAGAGCCAGAAGAGGAAAGTGTCCAAATCCAAGAATCCCCCTTGTCGGTTCTAAGAAGACCTTTTGAAGTACCTAAACCAAGGACCATACCAACTCCAACTCCGAATCTCTGAGACCTCGTCTAAAACCCAAATCCTAATTAAGCTCAAACCCTGGACCAATAGATGACGAGGCAATCAAGTTTTTGTACCTAGAAAGGGAAGGGAAGGAAGTTGGTCTTTAAGTGGTGCGTCCCCCACCCACATGTGTTCCCAGAACCTAACCATGTTTCTAGAGCACGAGTTATACCTGACAAAAGGTAGAAAACAAGGAAGAATGGCATGGATGGGTTTCTGATAACTCTGTATTTTGATGCCTTAAGGGCATCATTTTAGGGGTAATTTAGACCTTAAACTGACTAATGGCCGGGATAGAGAGATACCTCCATCACCAGCAACGCAACCAAATGGCCAGGAACGATGATGAGCAGCCCAAAAAGCTGAAAGAGTATTTCACTCCAACCCAGTATAACCCTTCATCTTGCATACAATTGCCAGATACCCAAGCCTTGCAGTATGAGATTAAATCAAGCACAATCCAGATGCTCCCCTCTTTCTATGGGAACCCGAGTGAGGACCCATACAAACACATAGATGAGTTTCTGGAAATCTGTTCCACTGTAAGGATCCAAAACTTTAATGATGATGCCCTTAGATTAACTCTTTTCCCCTTCTCCTTGAAAGACAAAGCCAAGCACTGGTTGGGAACTATAGGGAGACCTATTAGAACTTGGGCAAAAATGCAGCAAGAATTCCTTGGAAAGTTCTACCCTATAGGACGAACCAACACCATGAGAAGATCCATCACTGGATTCACCCAAACACTGGGTGAACAAATTCACGAGTCTTGGGAGAGAATGAAAGAGTTGTTGAGAAAGTGCCCACACCATGGCCTATCCAAGTGGCAAATTGTCCAAGCCTTCTATGAAGGTTTGACTAATCAATATAGGCAAATGGTAGATGCATCCTGTGGGGGGGCATTTATGAGTAAAAGTGAGGATGAAGTGTATGCTCTTTTCAAAACATTGAGTAAAAATTCCATCAACAATGCATCATTATATTCCTATGAGAGGTCGATGGGACCCTCAAAGAGGGCAGAGCTCTACAAAGTCGGGAACAGTATAGAGCCCGAGGCAAGAATGGACCTGAATGCAATCACTAGAAAACTAGACAAGGTGGATCTTCTAGCCCAAAAGCTTGATCAATTCTTCACCTATAACTAGCAACCGGGCCCATCTACACCTTATCCTGAAGTTTGTTCCATTTGTGCCAGCCTAGCCCACCAAGTTGATGATTGTCCAACGGCGGCCTAGCTTCCGCCGTTTATCCAATAACAGAGGTTCAGGCAGCCCAGAGTTTCTCGAGGGCTAATAATAACCCATTTTCAAATACTTACAACCCTAGGTGAAGAAATCACCCTAACTTTTCTTGGAGGACACATCAACCTAACACAGTCCCAGCAGTACCATCCATCTAACTCCATGGCCCAGCAATTTCAGAGGCCACAAGTGCAGAGCCAATTCCAACAGACTTACCCTAGGAACCAGCCGGTCCAACCTGATCAAGTTTACCCACAACCTCCTCAAACCAATACAGTTGATGACAAATTCATGCAGCTTCAGCAGCTAATTCTAACTCAGTAGCAGTCCATCGCTAGATTAGACAGCCAAATAGGACAGCTAGCCGAAGCCAATGCGATGAGAGAAGTAGGACAACTACTGAGTCAACCGGTTGCGAATCCTAGAAATTAGCCACCGAGTTTTCCTCCACAACAAGTTCAACCACCTCCTAAGAACCCTTAGTTTGAAAATGCCAAGGCTATTACGACCTTAAGGAGTGGGAGGATTTTAGAGGACCCGTATGAGAAAAAGAAATTTGAAAACATCAATGAAGAAGAAAATGAGCAAGAAGACCGTAAGTTCGGGGGGGAGAAAAAGGAAAGGAAAATTTAGAAGAAGAACCTATAGTGAACCGACCTGTAGTTCCCTTTCCAACTGCACTCATAGTCGGGCTGTTGCGAAAGACGAAATAGACTCGCAACGAGGAGATCAAGGAGTTATTCAAGCAAGTCCATATTAACATCCCTCTCCTCGACGCGATCCAACATTTCCTGGCCTACGCCAAGTTCTTGAAAGAGCTATGTACTCAAAAGAGAGAACCACGATCAGCCCCACAAAAAGTGATTCTCTCGGCAGATGTTAGTGTGGTTCTCCTAAACCAACTCCCCCAGAAAATGGAAGACCCTGGTGCTCCTCTAATAAGTTGTGTCATCTCTGGAATCATTTTCGATCGAGTCCTATTGGATCTTGGGGCCAGTGTAAATCTGCTCCCCTCTATTATTTATGAAAGGTTCAGGATCGGCGAGTTAAAACCTACCCCGGTAATTCTGCAACTCGATCAGTCAGTTAAGACTCCTCGAGGTGTTATTGAGGACGTCATTTTCAGAGTAGAGGATTGTTACTTCCCATTGGATTTTATCGTCCTAGACATGACCCCAACCGAGGAACTGAACCATAACCCAATAATCTTAGGACATCCGTTTCTATCAACTGCCAATGCAAACATCAACTATAAATCGGGAGAAATGGACATTTCATTTGGAGAGCAGAAAGTCCGATTAAATGTATTTAGTGCCACTAAGTATCCAAACCTAAGGGAAGATGAGTTCAAGGTAGATGTAGTGGACGACCTTGTAGATGCCCTGTCTACCCTTTGGTTAGCCCAATCTGAGCCCTGTCTACCCTTTGGTTAGCCCAATCTGAGCCCTGTCTGTGTAAAGAAGAAAGCGAGTCTGAAAGTGTAGATGTGAGAGGTGAGTGAATGCGTCTGGCTGAAGACATTAAACTTAGCGCTAGTTGGGAGGCAACCCAACGTGGTTTTCAATTGCTTTTAGGATTAGAATTTTTGTTTTTTTTTTTATTCAAGACCAGTTGGCAGACCTTGAACCCCTTGGGAAAAATCCTCTTGATTGTTCCCTTTGGCCCAAGTCCCTTTGTATCATTATAGTCATGCCATTGGGGACAATGGCATTTAAGTTGGGGGGTAAGGAAAAGAAAAGAAAAAAATAATAATAATAAAAATAACAATAACACGAGAGAAGCCTTTAGAAATGCAGAACTAAAATTTTCATTGAAAATTTTAAAATTTTTTCCATTAAAAGAGATTCCCGAATTGAAAAAGTTGAGGAAACTGATAAAAGAATATTGAATTTTGTAGAGATTGGTAGCAAGTGACAAGAGTTAAATTGGTCTTGTTTGAATGTTGTCGAAACCGTTTAGAAATTGAATATACTCCCAAGTTTGCCCCTGTAAAGATAAGAAGAGAAAGATTGAGAAATCAAACAAAAAATTCTTCAAATTAATAGAGATAGTGGACTACCCCGAACAATGCTGAATTTTACACACAGCAAAAAGAGAGAGAGAGAGAGAGAGAGAGAATAAAAGGTCAATGGACACCCTAAACTTAGTAACCAGGTCTCTTCACCTAAGTTAAGTGTCGAGATTCGCGTCAAACGGGAAAGGGAATGCCAAAGACACTTAACACTTAGTAATTGGGTCTCTTCACCTAAGTCAAGTGTCGAGATTCGTGTCAAACGGTGCAAAGTAGCAATAAAAATGTGTGTGCATATCAAGTTCAGGGGTAGAAATCCACTGTCAGAAATGATAAGAAGAATACCCGCCTGATTTTAAAAATCAATCTCAACTTATCGAGATAGTCTGCAAATGGAATGGTATATAAAATTTTTAAGCCAAGTTTTTGTAATGTTCAAAGCAGGATAGTTTTACCCCTTAAACCCAAAGATTTTTAAGCCAAGTTTTTGTAATGTTCAAAGCAGGATGGTTTTACCCCTTAAACCCAATACTGATCTATACAAAGTTTGAGAATTCTAGAATCAGGATACTTGGCTAATTTTGTCAGGGATGATCTTGCAATGGGAATGATCTCTTTACTCGGTGTAATTTTAAGGCTGCATTGTTAAGGGGCTAGCAATGGTTAAGTTGGGAGGTAATGATAACTCTGTATTTTGATGCCTTAAGGGCATCATTTTAGGGGTATTTTAGACCTTAGACTAACTAATCTATACCCTTTTTCCGGTTAAATTCAATGTTGTAACCTTTGAGGGTCCCTGTGCAAATTCTGGGTAAAAACTGGGAAATTTACAGAGTTTTCTACAGATTTTGGGAAGCTAGTGAGAATTCCAACTGAGAGAGGGGGTGTTTCTGTGAAAAACTAAGCACAGGAGGGCGCCTCCTATCTGCTAAACCCAGAAAGGCGCCCCACCTACTGTATTAGCATACCCCCCTCTCCTTAGCAAACCGTAGGGCGCCTCCCCACTCAATCTTTTCACCTCTAACAAACCCTAGCCACCCCTAACTGCTAAATCTTCACCTTCCACTCCTCCCTAACATCTAATCTCAACCATCCAAGCCTTAGCAACCTCTCATACCCTTAGATCATCACCTTGCAATCTCCACCGTCCATTCCAAGGCGCCATCTCTTTAGCATTCTAACCCTAGGGCGCCACCTAACCCCTAATCTCCACCATTCAATCCTAGGAGCTTAAATCCCAACCCTCCATACTTATAGGTGCCCTCTCCTTTTCACTCTAGCCGTAGGATCCCTCTAGTTTAATCCTAACCCTCCATTCCTAAACCCTAAAGGCGCCCATTTTCTGCATAAACCCACTAGTTGCCCCTCTCTTTCTCTCTAATCCCAGTTTTGTCCACCCTTCTCTATAAAAAGGACCCCAAGGGCCCTGGAGAAGGGGTTGGTCAATTCACTTAATTCACAAGGCTAAGGTTTCTTGAGGAGTTCAAGGGTTGTAGAAGGGAAGGACACCCAGATCTTGTCAAGAGGGGTTCCTGCAAGCAATCTAGCCAATCTGCAACAACCGCCATTGGATTTGATTAGCCATCCCTTTCGTTTTCTTTATTTTCTTTTATGTTATTTTTATTCTAACAATCTTTTAGATTTAATTTTTGTTTGTTTGTGTGTTTTGCAGATCTGAATTCGTCCAGTTCAAGGCTAAGCTGTCTCGAGGGGTTCGAGGGCTGAACAGAGGGAGAAAGCGTGTATTTTGTCTTCCCGGACAGCTACCGCCACTAGATCCGAATTTTGGATCATTTTTATTTTTTTTTGTTGAGGTTCTTCTTCTTCTTCTTCTTCTTCTTCTTCTTCAACAGGGCTCCACCCTTTCTCTTATTGTTTTGAATGTTAAATCAGGGGTGGAGCTCCATTCTTCTTCTTCTTCTTCTTCTTCTTCTTTCTACAGATACTTGCAGACTTGCAGACTTGTTTCTTGTACAAAAACAGGGGCTCCACCCCTTTTTCTCAGTTTTTCTCATAAAAACAAGGGATCCGCCCCATTGTTTTTCAGTTTTTCTCATTAAAACTGCCCATTCTTCTTTCTTCAAATACTTGCAGACTTGCAGTCATGCTTCTTACCCAAAAACAGGGGCTCTGCCCCTTTTTTTTCAGTTCTTCTCATTAAAACAGTTCAGTTTTTCTCATTATCAAGTAGAATAGTTTATTTATTTGTGTTGTTATCAAGTAGAATAGTTTATTTATTTCCGAAGTCTAATAAGTTCACAAATACGAGTATTGATAGTAGCAAATTGCATTTTGTTATTTGCCAATAGGAAATTTTGCCAACCAAAGTGTGAATTTGAGAAGAGAACCAAAAAAGATGAAGCAAACCATTATTAGTGATGTGTATAATAAAGAAGAGCAAGTATGCATACGCATTGCTAGATGGTTTTATCAAACCGGTATTCCCTTAAATACCATACGCTTGAAAAGTTTTGAAGCAATGGTAGAGGCAATAGGGCAATTTGGTCTGGGATTAAAAATCACAAGTTACCATGAGTTGTGAGTTCCTTTCTTGAAGAAGGAGGTTGATTATACGAAACATTGCTTCGACACCATAAGAAGTCTTGGGAAAAATGGGGCTGCTTTCTTATGTCTGATGGGTGGACGAATAGAAAGGATAGGACCCTCATAAATTTTGTGGTCCATAGTCATGCTGGGACAATGTTTATAGAGGGCATTGATGCTTCAAGTGATGTAAAAAAAGCTAAGAGGTTATTTATATTGCTTGACAAGATGGTGGAGAGAATTGGTGAGAAAAATGTTCTCCAAGTTATTACTGACAATGCATCAAATTGTGTCTTAGCCGGTGAGTTTTATACTTTGTTATTATTTCCATTTAACTTTTCTCTAGTCTTATGACATGTTAAAGTCATATTTCTTAAGTTCTTTTTTCTTGAATTGTTTTCTTGTATTACTAGGGAAGTTTTTGATGGCAAAGCATCCTCATCTGACATGGACACCATGTGCTGCCCATTGTTTGGACTTGATATTAAAAGACATTGGGAGGTTGTGCCTACTATGAAGAGAACAATTGAGAGGAAAATTGCACTTACGGGGTATATCTATAATCCAAGTTTATTGAACCTAATAAGGAAATTTACAAATCAGAGAGAATTGATTAGGCCAACAAAAACCCATTTTGCTACTTCCTTTCTCACATTGCAGAGTATATACAAGCAAATGAAGAATTTGAGAGATTTGTTTAACTCAAAGGAATGGAATGATAGCAAATGGATAAAAGAAGCAAAAGGGAAAAGAGTAGGGGAGATAGTCATGATGCCCACATTTTGGAATAATGCCATCTTTACTCTTAAAGTGTGTGGTCCTCTTGTTTGTGTATTAAGGTTGGTGGACCGTGAAAACAAGCTTTCTATGGGTTATATTTATGAGGCTATGGACAGGGAAAAGGAGGCCATTGACAAAGCATTTGGTGGAAGGAAAGAAAAATATGAAGACATTATTAAAATTATTGATAAGAGGTTGGAATGCCAACTCCACCAACCATTGCATGCAGCTAGTTACTAAGGTTCAAAGTATCAACACGTATCGGCCCGTATCGTTCCAGCACCCCACCGATACACCCCTACAGTGGGTGTATCGGTGGGCTGACCAGTTCAGAGTGTGGGCCGATACGTATCGTTCCGGCACCCCACCGATACGCCCCTACAGTGGGTGTATCAGTGGTCTGACCAGTTCAGGGTGTGGCGAAGACCTAAAACGGCTCCCCTGAACCAGTTGGCAAAAAAATTTAAAAAAAAAAAACACCAAAAGGAGTATCGATTCGCTCGATACGCCCATACCGGCGTATTGAGCGTATCAATATTTTGAACCTTGCTAGTTATCACAATTTTATTATGATCAAGAGAGAATTGTGTTTGATGAAGAGGTTATGACAGCTTTTTAAAATTGAGATGCTTGAAAAGGACAATAACAAGAGAAGTGTAATCACTGATGAAATAACCAGGCACAAGAATGCAGAAGGAATTTTTGGTTTTGATATGGCTATTTCCAAGAGGAAGATTAAAGCACTAGGTAAATAATAACATTGATTTAATATAATATCTTATATTCTTAATATTTTTAGTTAGCCTAATCAGTAATTCAGTTAACATTTATACTTTTTAGCTGATTGGTGCACCATATTTGGTGCTTCTACCCCAAATCTACAAAAGATTGCAGTGAAAGTTCTAAGTTTGACATGTAGTGCATCAAAATGTGAGAGAAATTGGAGCGTATTTGAGCATGTATGCCAAACTACTACACTAGAATACTTCCATTTTTTGGATAAACTATCTTAAATTTACACTTATTTAATTTTTTTTGATAATTCACACTTATTTAATTTTTTGAATTAACATATTCATACTAAGAAAAGAAATCGGTTGGATCAGAAGCGATTACATGACTTGGTATTTGTTAAGTTCAACCAGATGCTTAAAGAAAGTTTTGACTCACGTAGAACCATTGAGCCTGTTTCATTAAAAGATGTAGATGAGAGTAATGAATGGTTAATGGGGGACGTAGAACGTGATGAAGATGGTGCAAAAGCTGATTTGGTGTTTAATGGTGATACACTAACATGGGGAGATGTTGCTCATGCTTCGGGAGTCGAAGAGCCACTAAGGTACAAGGTCTAGAGCTTCAACTTCTAAAGTAAGAGCAACAAAAGCTAGTGAAAAAAGACCAAGACAGCTTCAATTGAAAGATGAAGAAGAGGAGGAAGAAGTTGGCGTTGAAGTTGAAGAAGAAATGGAAGAGGATTTTGATGACTACAAGTCAGGTGACAATGAAGATGAAGTTGAAATTCCAAGTGAAGATGAAGAGGATGCTTATTGAGTCTTGAAGAATGGTTGAAACCCTAGACTCTTTTTTTTATATAGAAAATTGTCTATGATTTTTTTTTTGTAGAAAATTGTCTTACTCATTTTTTGGGTAGAAAACTGTCTATAACTCTTCTTTTTTTGTAAGAAAACTGTCTATGACTCTATGTCTATAATCTGTCTTTTTTTAAAAGAAAATTGTCTATCTCCTTATTTGAAAGAAAATTGCCTATGGCATGACTCTAACTCTATGTGATTGTATTGCATTAATGGCTTGCAACTTGCTTGAAGTCTTGAACTTAATGTTGATTGTTGAGTATTTGAGAACTTGAGATGTTTTTATTTGATTATTTCAGATTTTTGTTGTTATTTGACATATTAATAGGTTGTTTGTTAATCATTTAATTTAATTTGAAGCTTAGGTATATATTTTTTTAATTATATCCATCAATTTTCTCATTTTTTCTGATTTTTCAAAAAGATGTGCGGCTTGCCTCAAAAAGGCGTGCTCCTCACCTTGCGCCTTGCGCCTTTCGCTTTTAAAACATTGGTCAATGCTCATCAAAACATTACAAGCCTCATCAGCCGAACCACCATCTTTTTCTTTTGGAGACTCGATCTTCTTTCCATAGGTATATTTCATTATCCACCAAAGAAAGCCATCTTTATCCAGCATTGTAGATTCAACAAACTTGACCACTGCCTTATTTTCATTCACCTCAACACCCCCTCCCTCAACCTAAGTTGAAAGGGACGAAGAAAGACCAAAATTTCCAACTCCCAAAACTTCCTTCCCATGTATCACATGGTTTTTAGGTCTACCAAATGACATCACCTCCAAACAATCCATATCGACCCTTGAACCAAAACTTGTGGGCCCAAAGCTACTTGTTCTAAGCTTAAGTCCAAGCATACTGTCTAAATTATCTCCCACATGAGATTTTAATTTATCATGTGCTTGGGTTTGAGCCATTGACTCCAAACTTAATACCCAACCCGGACCACCAATAACCACATGACTATTCAATTTCTTGAACCCTAATTTGAGCTCACCCTCAAAATTATTAAAACCTATGCAATAAGAGTAGACACATGTTCTCTTTCTTTACATGCCAACCCCATATTAAATGCCTTGGGGTGAACAACCACACCTATATTCATCAAAACTTTTGCAGGATTCTCACCAAGCATCATTCAAACTTTCTTTTCGAGGATTACTAAAGACAAAAGGGAGTGATTATTAATGGCCCCTTTTAACTTAAAGTGTCTAGTGTCTACTGATGGAATCCCCTACCACTCCAATCCCCCACTTCATGCTTAGCCAAGATGACCAAGGCATTCTCCCAACTTTCCTTTCCTTGAACAACCAACATTTTGCCAAGACCATTAGTATGCAAATACACATAATATAATAAAGGCTCTTTGGGGGTGGGGGTCGATTCATTCTGTTGGACACCCTTGAAACCTTGTGTTAGACTCACTTAAGTTCAGCTCATTGTCACCTACAATGAACAATTGCTCCTCAACAGCCATTTTTTTATCTTGGTTAACTTCCTTTAAGATTGGGTGCCAAGTCTGCCTTGTTTCTTAACCCTATGTTTGAGAGAAAATCCTAAAGCACCAAAAACAATTCTCCCCACCCTGAACTTCTCCAACCCTCCAGAAAACAAACAAATTCCGTACCATCCAGTCCCAAAGTACTCTGACAGGACTAAGAACCTCCCTTTGCCATTCTCTTTTCTTTCAGCCACATATCTTCTAGCACCTTCAGCCTTCAAACATTTCCAATTTAAATTTCTTCTAGTGGTAATGGCGCCACCAATCCAACTCAGGAACCACCCTACATATTCTTCTAAAACAAGCACAGTAGAGCTAAGACTTTGTTTCTTCTATTCTCAAATTTTTAAGGCTAACCAATCCCTAATCCCAGATTCCTCAAGAAAAAAAAAAAAAAAAGATTTTGTTTCTTCGCAGTCTTCATCTCCACCCCATCATAGAGCTAAGACTTCAGCTCTCAGAGTATTACCTTGACCTACTTGTGGTGAAAGCTTTTCACCTAATGTTATGTAATATCAATTTCGTTGATGAAATTTCTATGTATTATTAGAAAAAAAAAACAATCATCTCTTAGTTATACAAATCAGGACCATGGGATTTATCAGAGAGGTAGTGGGTAATCAGTCCAAGTAATAGTTCATAAGAAAAATGGAAATAAAAGGTTGGAAACCTTCAGGAGTAGAAGTTTTCAAAGATTATGAAAGGTAAAGTGTCGTTACAATACGCCTCGTATTGTATCGTTCCAGCAGGTCACAATATGTTAATTTTAAGGCTTTTGAAAAAAAATAGTGTTTTTAAATGTTAAATAATATTATTATAACCCCACTGTAAAAATATGAAACTAAAAAAAATTGATTCATCCAAAACACCCAATATACATGTTCTGGTGTATCGGGTGTATTGATACTACAAACCTTGGGTATGGAGGACTAGCACTCTTCAAGATCTCAGGTTTATGTTTTTTGCGGGTTTCAATAGAATCAATGTGAACTGTGAACCTTAGATTGTAATTCATTGGTTATCAAAGAAACCTTATATGTATACCATGAGGATCATGTCCGTATATTGGATCAATTGGAAAAGAACCTCAGACCTATAAAAATAAATACATATATAAAGAAAACAGCAACAAAAATCTGAACCATATAGTTAATGAATAGTGTCCGGTATTCAATTTAGTGGTGATGTTCTAAGTTGACATGAAGATGATGTATGTCCTAAAAGACAAATGTGAACAAAAATGAAACTCTATTGCAATTTAAGTACATGTGCCTACTAATTCTTACATGAGATGATAATGAAAACATATAGCATCTAACAACTGCATTACAAAAAGATATGGAGTTGTTTCCTAAGCACCTGGGCGAGAAAAATGAAATTCAGTTGTTTTTGTTAAGTAACTATGCAAGCAATAATATTCCATCACACTCTTTCCTGTGAGATAAAATTGACTTTTCTTTGTAATTAGTAAATTCAAAAGCAATTTGTGTAATTACTGACATTGGGATCAAGTTGAATGGTGAACCATAAGTAATCGAGTAAAAATTATCACAAGTACATGACAACCAATAGAATCATCACTCACTAATCAAAAAAAAAGAAAAAAAAAAAAACAATAGAATCATCACTCCTCGGGGCTAACAATTTAAGAGAACAACAACAACACAACTCTTCAATTCCCATCAATAATAGCGTAGAAACCACACTGAAACATAAGCAACGTAATGAAGAGGAAGCTAATCCAAATTAATATCTTGGACTCGAATTCAACTCATAAAGAGCAGAAGATAAGAAGTTCGTAAGAACAATGAACCTGAGTGTGACCTCGAAGCAAAGATCTCAAGGCTGTATTTATGTTGAGGACCCGTATAGCCCCCAACTTTAGTCCATAACATATGTACGTCCTATTAACAGCAATCTGACGGCCCAAAACGAGTCCGGGATCTGAAACGTACTTGGTGATCGGAGTGACCTCGAGCTGAGGCTGAACCTCGCCCTGCAACCTTACGTCCACGTCATACACCACATGGTCGCCGGTCAAATGCCGCCCCTTCGGTAGCTTGCTGCTTGGCAACCGCATAGGGGTGGGTGGGGGGATCGCCGGGTTGACGGGCGGAGCCGACAGCATAACCGGCAAGATCGGAGGGTTGATGTGCATCGGGAATTCAGAAGTGCCAGACGATGCAGACACTGTTGAGGGCGAAGGTATCGCTTGAGGAGGCAATTCCATATTAGCTGGTGTGTTAGTGCTTAGTAGAGCCATCAGTCTTGCTCCAGGATTAGGGTTTGGAGAAGGGAGGTGAGGAGGAGGCTGCAAAGGGGGAGTGGGATAAGAGATGGGCCTCTGCTGGTGCACGTTAGAAAGTTGGTCTTGTCCATAAGGGAGATAATGGTGATGGAATAGGGTGGTTTGAGGTGGATAGGAGAAAGGGCCGGTGGGCGGAGGATAAGAAGAAGGAGGTGGAGGATAAGAAGATGGTGGAAATGGTGATGTGTTAATATTGTTGGGATTTGGCGGCGTAGGATTGGAGGGTTTGAAGAACTTCTGCATTTCAAATGGTCCAGGCTGATTAGGATTCCCGGAAGAAGCCATGGGAGAGCACACAAATCGATATGAAGCAAACCGGAGACAAAAAGAATAAAGAAAACTTAAAACCTATAAATTATCGTGCGCTGTAGTCGGGCAGGTTGAGATCTGAAGAACTCGAGGCATCAAACCCCAAACCTAAAGCCCTGATCACTAACTGGACAATAAGAGTAAGAACAAAGAGATGGTGTAGAACTGTAGATGGAAAAGGGAAGAGAGAGTGGAAGACTGGAAGGAATCGCCGAATCGGAACGAACGAAACAGTGATAGCAATTTTTTGAAAAAAAGGCCTCTGTTAACAAAAATAAGCCCCTTTCACTCGACACCGGATCTGCTCCTCACACCTGGCGCCTCACAGGCGCCGCACACGCACATCCTATCATGCATTGGATTGGGATGTGCATGTGAGGCGCCCATTTGTGAGGAGCAGATCCCATCACCTTTCACTCGCTTTAGCGTAAGATACTCAGGATTGTTATACTACATATCGTCAATTTCTCGTAAGAGAGAGTTTGGTTGGAACATCACAAACAACACTTTTTGCTTCAAAAGAAACTAGCCAGGGACGCATGACTTGAGTATAGAATAATTTAAGGAAATAAAGCAAATTTCAATAATTTAGGTAATAAAATCCCAATATGCCAATGACCCTGACCAAAACATTAATGCTAATAGGATCTTCCCATGCAGCTCTTTTCGGTTCCTACTTCCTACCAATTCCAAGGAGGCCCAGACTCCAAAGCATTTACCATTATAACACGGTCATTAAATTATCAAGGAGAGCTTTTCATTGACTTCCATTTACCACTAAGGATTATATTTCTCTCTGCATTGTGAATTCAACGGTCAGAAAGTCTAGAAAATTAGAATATCCACAACCACTTCTCTCTAAGCTTCTGAAACCAGTTTACATTGAAAATTCCTTGAGATGATTGTTTACTAATGGTAGTATCTTTTGAATTCAAAGATTTTCCATTAAGTTCCACTTTATCTGTAATTTCAGAACTCTTTCAAGAATTTTCTGGATTGACCTTAATCTTAACTGGTTTCTCAAGCTTGGATTTATCTTCCATTCTTGCAATTTCAAGAGCCTTTACACAGACAGGGAAGCCTTGGCCATCCCAACACTCCAAGATTGTGCCAGAGCCTCTATGCAAGTTTTTCCTTAGTAAAAGGCTGCAAACTGCCCAACAGCCAAGCCTTGATCATCCTCAAATAAATGAACAACAGCAGTAGTTCTGCCACCATCTTCACCAGTTTCCATTATTAAACTACAATCATAAAAGCCAGGACCATGTCGAACCTGAAATTTGTACATCATCTAAAATATCGATGTTAAATCTCATCAAGATAGAATAAAACTATTACCAAGAACTGGCAAGGTATGGAAAATAAGAAATAAAATTGGGAATTCCTACCTTGCGTTGGAGCTTATTAAACTGATCTGGAGGCAATCTAGCAAGCCATTTCAGGGATCCAACACGGAATCTGCGCCTTATTATGTCAAATGAATAATAATTTCTTGAGACAAATACAACATTATTTTTGATATCCTTTTCCACAACATACCTTATTACCTACATGCAACACAGCATTTTCATGGGTAAAACCATTCATTAGATAATAAAAACTACGACCACCATGTAGAAAGAATAATCTCAACATACAAGACTGGTAGGAGCATATTATTAACATTAATATGATAGGATATAAGAAGTAAAAGGGAAGAGTTTTGGGGTGATTAAAATTACTTGACTTTGTTAATCAAAACTACAAAGAATAACCACTGCATCTAAAAGGGAAGAAAACATACCAGAGTCCTCTAGGAAGGCGTAGAACTTGGCGTTGATCAATAGTATAAAAACCAAAACCCCTGGTGTTTCCTAAGAAAAGCCCCTGTTTCAGCTTCCAACAAGATGCCTTCCATCTCCCCAATGTGTTTTGCAATGAATTCACTGAACTTTATCTATAATCAATGTGCCATCAACTTCAGCACTAAGGTGAAAGAAATAAAGAATAATCTGACTTAATCTCCTACAAGCTATTAAATTTTGGAACTCCTATTCAGCCTTGTGTGTGTAATTTATTAAGAGAATTTCTATCCATATATGTTCAACTTAGCCCTTAAAGGTATTCACTTGGAATAAGGATTTAAATCTGTTTAATCACTGCCATCTAGGACTCTTTCAAAGATCTCTCTGAGAACCCTCGTTAGATTAGTTAATAGGTGTAGATGCTTGAGATACAGCCTTAGGGTTTAGTCTCAGCTGTCTCGAGGACTACCACCAAAAAATAAAAAAATAAATAAAAACAGAGATAGCGTATCGAGTGGAAGAACTGAAACAACCAAACTCCAACTTTCACAATGCTGCATACAGAACAATATACTTAAATAGGAATAAGTTAAATAACGAAGTTTGGAGGGGGAATCTGATCTAAGAAAAAGCCACATTAATATCAATAGTCTGCAAAAATTTCCCGAGGAAACAACTCAAAGCAATAAGGAGGAAAAAAATATGATAACTACAATTTTGCGGATTCCAAATGAAAAATGAAAATTGTTTGGTCAAGTCGTATACAGACATCAACGCCAAATGAAAATTGTTTGACCAATCAAAACTATAGCAGTGCAAATGATTCGAGTGTAAATTCTGAGCTATTTTTGTTTCAAATTTTAGCTTATTTTGTTTGATTGTAGTACAAATGAAGTAAATTGTACTGCATACATTTATACTAATGTATAAATAAAACACAAAATAAAATGAAACCAGAATTTGCATTTTTTTTTATTTGCAGTCTCGTACATTTATACTAATGCAAATAAAATTGTACTGCAACCAAACACAGCCTTAAATTATTAATTAGTGGATATTAGATTATTAATGTTAATTATTATATATAAATATAATCAACTCAAAAGAATATAGTATATAACCGAAGTAGTTTGTGTAAACAGTAAAAATTATAAGGGGGCCTATTTACTATATGCAAATATCTTGGCCTTAACCTGATGATTGAACCCATGACCTTAATAGTTGGAGATCATGCTTTTGTGCTTACCTTAGGAACCGGAGGTGGCTCAACAACACTGTTTGCTTTAAAAAGACTGATAGAGCTAAAGTTAAGGTTCAGTTATGTCACAAGAAAATGTATAGGACCTCAAGGCTCAAGAGCTAAAGTTAAGGTCATTGCATGGAAGTGCTAAGAAAATGCATAAAGACTGATAGAGCAATTTGAGGGATGATTTGATATTTTATTTCACAATTGGAAAATGAGGAGACGCATTTCAAGTATGTAACTTTTATCTCAAAATTGTTACTCCTTGAAATACTCAAAACCATTCATTAATTTCCTTGAACAGATTTTTTTATTACATTCTGAATTGCATTGTCCTTCGGAATCTTGTTCAACAAGCTGGAGAAAGGAGGTGCTAACATGAGAAACCACATGAAGAAACTAACTTCTATGAAGATAGTCTAGCTAATAGCTATACTAAAAATATGTCAGCTGTCCATAAAAGTTTCACAACTGAAAGGTAGGGAAGAAAATTCCTCTGAAATAAGAAGCCCAAAAGGCAATTTATTTTCCCAAACACTCAGAACCCAAAAGATTGGTACAAAAACAGGAAAAAAAGGAGGGAAAGGCAAATATATCTCTCCTACTGTCCACATAGCGACTCCAACACCCGATGCACCCGACCTTCATACCTCCAGAGTTGACTTCTTCACAATCGGGGCATCCTCTTCTTCATATTCCTCGACTATTGTGTAATAAGTTTTCCCGTCCTCGCCGATCATCTACACACACCTGGTCCATTTCTTTCTTTCTGCCACCCTCGAAGGCTCACTCGGTTGCTCTAGTAATCATAGTGCTTCCACTTTCACTACCTTGGTCTCCCCATCTTTGGCAAGCTCTATGTATTAGATTGTGTCTTGTAGGTGGGCTTTGATCTTTCAAACAGGACACCGGTAGCTGGGATCATGATGGTCCTGCCTTTGTATTTGGCCTTAATGCATTGATGGTAAGTGGACGGGACTATCACCAACCTATGTATTAGCAGACGCCCTAGTAGAGCATGATAGGTGGTCTTTCCTGAAATCACTTGGAACTCTTGTTTGTTGAAGAAGGGCCCAATGGCTACTGGAAACACAAGGGAGCCCTCCGTGGTGGACGCATTACCATTGAAGTTTGTGACCTCCATGAGTAGGCCTTTGACGAAACCACTATTATTTCATCAACTTCAGGGTGTGTGCAGATATCAGGTTTATGGAACTCCCTTGGTCAATCAGTGACCATTGCTTTTCGTATCCACCTATTTTTGTCGTTATGTATAGGGGACGATTATGGTGTAGGTTAGTTGTGATCATGTCCTCCATTGTGAATTCAATGTTAAGTTTGTCTGCGCAATGCGGCTCTAGTGGCTTCCTAAAAGCTTCTACAAGTAAGCTGATCGTGAGTCTTCAAACTGTGTTTTTCATGCCCTGTTTACTAAAGAATTGTTGAAGGTCAGTGATTTTCTTGAATCACTGGATCAGCATGTTCGCACTACCATGCCCTGACATCCCAACAACATTGATGCTCCCTTCTTGCGAGTGCATAGGGAGGGGGTTGGTCTCTACTTGGGCATGCTTTCTTTTGATGTAGTCATCCAGCTTGACCTTTTGCGCAAGGAGTCATCAAAGAGAGAAGCAGTTCAAGAGGTCGTGGTTTGGAGACTGGTGGTAATTGCACCATCGGGGACTATGCCTATCTTTTTTAGGATCGATCCTGGTCGGTGGTGGTGGTAGGTTGATAACACGGTCCTTTACCAGCTTGTTCATGATAATAATCACTTCACTCTTGCTGCATGCAAACATTGGTTGAGGCGGTGGTAATGAGTTGATCATGATCATAATCACTTCACCCTTGTGCCGTGAGGCCTATAATCTACTGCATAAACCTCCAAGTTAGTGTATGGCGGATTTTGTGTGGCAGTTGTTGTTACGGGGGCTGTTACTATCTATGTTGTCCTCTCAGCACACTTCTAGAGTTGGCAGAATGTCTCTAATTCAACATTCTCGATTTCGATTATGTAGGCCAGGTGCATTCCTTGTACGCATTACTCCACGAAGTTTTTCTCAATTGCATATTCCTTGAAGACTAAATGGATTATCTTTTGGAAGTGCATGACATAGGCCAGGAGATCTTCCCCAGTGTGCCATACCGTATTGCAGAGGTTTGCCATTGTTAGTCTCTGTTCAAGGGTGAACCACTTAGACAGGAACTTCTTTGAAATTTCCACCCAAGAATCAATACTCACGACTATCAAATTAAGGAACCAAGAATATGCCAGTCCAATCAAGGACTTAGAGAACTCCCAGACTTTCAGATCTTTATCCAACGCGAACGCTTCAAGTGCATCTTCGGACTTGTTGACATGCTCCTATGGCTTCCTCTCTAGTCATCAAATTGAGGCCATTGCTATGGCGGGGCGTAACTGGTGGGATATGACTTGTACAAGATGCGGTTGGAATAAGGCTTCTGGAGCATGAGGGCAGGTTGTGTCTTGTTCTAGCTTTCCTCTATTAGGCCTCGTATGTATTCCTTGATTTCTATTTGGCAAACAAGTGTGTCAGCTATTCTTGAGTTGCAAACTATCATGTGGGTTTGCTTGGTGGTAGAGTGTTGGGTCCTTTGGGCTATGTTGGACATAGATGGGTGGTCGGTTTCCAATGAATGTCGCTTGGTCAAGGAACTGGGACGGCTAGGGGTGTTGGCACAAGGGGATCAGCGAGGACAAAATGAGGATGTTTAGGCATGGCTGACCTCTGTAGCAATAGTTGTAGGTTGTTCCTCATCTCAGTTTGCAACTGTTCTAATCAATCAAAACGAGCCTCGAAACTATAGACCTTGTGAGAAAGGATTTTGATGTCTACTTGTTTGGTTGTTTCTTGAATACCCTGGTCCTCAATTCCTGTACTAATGTTCTCAGGATCACCATATTGTTCTTTGGGAATAGGGGAAAGGTTGATTCTTTGAGCGGCCATTCTCCGTGATCAATGATGTAACAGAGATTCTAATGTAAGTATGGTGGTGAGGCTAAAAAGGGTGGTCTCCTTGAAGGACAGAGAGGGGTAAAAACTAGGGTTGTTGTGCAAGGCAAGGGTGTGTACGAGGGCATTTCAACAAGGCTAAGTGGCAATGAGAGTCGAGATTGAAGGGAGTGTTCCAATCGTACTTTGCAATCCCCTTTTATAGGGGAGATCCCAAGACCTTAAGGGGAAGGATTCCAAAAAGGGTTTGATTCCCATTAGGAAAGGGAATCATCGACTTTATGTCAATTATCATAGGAGCATCATTAGGGTTTCATCGCGTGTCTGATAGGATCCTCTAAGGACAAATTTCCCTTTTCCTTGAATATTCTCGCCTGACATGTGTTGTCTACATCCCATCATGGGTTTCCTCGTGGACACATGTCAAGGACAAGGTTTTGGATCTAATTGTCATGTTTGAGTGTTCACCCGGTCGTCTCCGGGGCACCTTGTTACATCCTACTATGACCAAGGAGGATGCTAACCTCCCTCCCACAGGTAAGTGTTACTGGTATCAGGGTCTATCCACTGTTCGTTATAGCGTGGCTATCACCTCATGTTCATCGCGAGGTATTTAGTGATATATTGGGTTTGTCTCAGGCTTGATGACATTGTTTTATGTTCATCGTGGTTCTATTTCAGTATCTTTATCGTGATTATGGCAAAAGAGAACCGCATGTACTTACAATAGGTGTTATGGCTGTTTCCTTTATGTCATTGCAATCCTTGTCACAATTTTGATTTGTGTACTTACAATTTGTGATCCTTATCACAATCTCTACAATATTAATCTACATGTACTTACAGTGGGGTTCATGCAAAATTCATTTTTAGTGGATAATTCAGTAACATATCAGTTATTATTCATTAATTATACAAACATTTTTCAAAATACAATACTAAAATTTTCAAAATTCCAATAACAATCTTATCTTAATATTTTCAGTAACAATAAAAATATTAATATAAAATAAGTGAAAATATTAATCACTGAAATATTAAAATTATTGAAAATTATAATTTAAAATAAAAATAATGATTAATTTATTCAAATATCAATAAACTATTTCTTGAAAATGTTTGTAATTTTCATAAATATCAAAATAAGTAATTTATTAGTAATTATTCATTAATTATACAAAAATGTTTAAAATTTAGTAATTTTCTGAAATTAAACTAATTTATACTAAACTTTTCAAACTTCAAATAATCAATTTGTTTTAATATTTTAAGTAATATTAATATGAAATAATTAAAAATATTAATTACTAAAAGTTATAATTACTGCATAACTAAAAATATTAAAAATAACTAAAACTAAAAAATAAAAGTACAATAATAATAGTAGTAGTAGTAGTAAAAATAATAATAATAATAATAATAATAACAATAATAATAATAATAATAATAATAATAATAATAATAACAACAACAACAACAACAACAACAACAATTACTAAAAAAAAAAAATCAAATAAGTAAAAATATAAATAATAATTAAAAATATTATAATTATTTAATTAGTGAAAATTAATTTTATCAAATAACTAAAAAATAATATTCAATGTTCAATAATTATTTGAAATTGTAATAAATCATTTTTGAACAGTGTTTGTGACTTTCATGAATTACAGTTACTCAATAATTATAAATCACTATTAATGATTAATTTATATAAAAATGAATGAAACTGATGTGTCATGTAATTTACTAATAAATTAAATATCATTAACTGTCCTTAGAAATTAATAGTAATAATTGGCTATTAATAGCTTGAATTGATAAGTAATGATTATTTATTAATTAATGTAATTATGATAATTTATTAATGCAATTGGTTTAGACTGGTTTTAAATTAAATATCATTAATTATTTTGAGAAATTAATAGTAATAATTGGTTATTTATAGTTATTAGTTAAAAGACAAAACCTTACTGGTTATTAATAGTTATGCTGGTTTGGATCGGTTCAAAAGGATGAAACTAGACTGGTTTGTTATTAAAATGGTTTATTTATGTGGTTATGGGTTGAATTCGGGTCGGACTATCTAGAATCTAACCCAAAATAATTGTCTTCATAACCTAAATGAAGCCAACAGTGTCGTTCAACATAGTGGGGAAATACAAAAACTTGGGGGGTGAGATATTCACCCTTGTTTCGATTCCGTTCACTCCTAAATGGTGTCTAACAAAGTCGTCGACAATAATGAACACCAAAAATAACTCGTAGATATTTGAAATGGTGTGAAATACATACCTATGTTTGAGATTGAAAAAAGGACTAGTGACTGAGAGTTTTGTCGTTCTTATGCCTCCTTACGAATGCCAAGAGTTTGATCACCCAAAGATGACTAAGACTAAACTCTTGATGTCCCAACAACTTCCAAATTAGTTTCATTTTCCTCTCTAAAGAAAACAATAAAAATGAAAAGAGAAAACAATTGCAACACTCTCCCCCTTGGTTTGGCATGTCCAAGTATGAGTATCGTTAACAAAATAGGGGAGCATTAATAGAAGTAAACGAATGTCAGAGAACTAATAGCATACCTTTTGTGAGTGGTGTGGTAAAGCTATATACGAGGGTCTCTTTGAAAGACGAAAGAAGGCTAAGGGCAAAGGGTAAGCTAAAGGTTGTGATTGACAGAATTATGTTCTCATTATGAGTTAGGCCTCCTTTTATAGGGAGAAATCCCGAGGTCCTGAAAGGAATGAACCAAAAGTGTTTTATTCCCACTAGGAAAGGGAATATTTGTTTCAGTGTCAGTTGTCAAGGGACACCACTAGGGTTTCGCTATGTGTCTTATGAGATCTCTATACGATGAGGTTTCCTTTCATCTAAGGATTCTCATAATACACGTATGCTACTTTCTTTTGCAAGTCTCTTAAACTGACAAGGCACGAATGGTGTCAATACTAATCTTATTGGGCATTCTGTCACAAGTGACATTGCTAAATCATGCATTTCTTTGTTCATCTCTGACCTATGATGGCCATGAGCTCATCGCAGGTTTGTGATGGCTTTGAGCTCATCACAGACGCGATGGTTATGAGCTCATCGCAGGTTCATGATCACCTTGTGCTCATCACAGATATCTGGCGACTCCAGATTCTTTTTTAATGCCCTAGCTTTGGGTCTTTTGTAGGTCCATGGTGACCCCAGGCTCATTGCAAGCTCGTTTCAGGCTATGAGCTCATTGCAAATCTGTGTAGGCTTTGAGCTCATCGTAGATGTGTTCCAAGTCATGAACTCATCATGGGGGTCTCGATGGCATCAGTTTAGCACCTTCTACGCTATTGTAGTTGTACTGATCAACATGTACCTACACTTTTAAAAAATTTGCTCGATCCAATGCTCACGGTACCATAAACAAAGCAAAACTACCGCTGGAATAGAATGAACCACAAAAAAGAACCACAACAATCTCGCCCATGTTTTGGTGTGGTCAAGTATGAATCTTTGGTTAACAAAATAGAGGATGGAGCATTAACAGAAGGAAAGTAATGAAAGAACGATAATACCTACTTTATCTAGCTCTCGAATTGTTCCAAAAATTTCTACTAGAACAGAAAAAAACAAAGCAAAACCGCTGGGCTGGGATTTTCAATCTGCTTCTCAAGTTGATGCCTAGTCACTGTTTACGTGGGATTCTCAAACTTCAAGCTCCTCCAAAGGTGAATAATAAGGATCATCAAGAAGGAAATAGTTTATCAGGTTGCAGAAAAAATATAACCCATAAGGAATCCAAGTATAACATGACCTATCGTTCTTCATTCAAATAGAGTGGAGAGAGTTCGTTAGGCTAGGAAAACCTCACAAAATGTGAGCTACATGCTTACTTAGATGGTATTATGTGGAATTAAAAATGAAAAAAATAAAAATTTGTAAAATTATCAAAAGGGATTTTGGAAGTTGATTTGTTGGAAACAAAATAATGTGGATTAAAAAATTAAAATTTTAAAAAAGGAGGAAATTACTAGACTATTATGTTATAGTCTCTCTCACTCACTCTCTCTCTCTCTCTCTCTCTCTCTCTCTCTATCTATCTATCTATCTATCTATCTATCTATCTATCTATCTATATATATATATATACATATATATAAAGCGGTCAAGAACTTTTCTCATTTTTTTTATTACATGTCACTTTTTAAACAACCAATGAGATGCACTTCCCAATAACCTAAATAATCTTTTCTCCTAAAATTTATCCTAAACTACCTCCCCACTTTCTCCAAAATTATCTCTAATTCCTATTTATCTTCTAAATTATTTCTAATTCCTATTTATCTCCAAAATTATCTTTAATTTCTATTTATCATCTCCCCTCTTTTTATCTATATCTATATAAAGAAAGTTTGGATTAAAAAAAAATTAAGAATTATTTAAATATTCTAATAAAATTATATAATAACTTTAAAATATTTATTAAAAGCACAAAAAAAATTTTTATTTATACAAAATATATCACAAAATTATGTACTAACAATTTAAATTATGCTTTTCCAAATTATCAATTTAAATGTTTTTTAAATATTTTATAAGATGTAATAGCTTTAAATAAATGAAATTTAAATAACAAAAAATTTTAAATATTTTATAGATTATTTAAATATTTAAATAACTAAATATTTATCATAACTTGATTTTAAATAGTTAAAATAACAAAATTATGTAATAAATTTAAAAAGTTTATTCAAAGTAGAAAAATAGTTATAACATAATATTGAAATTAATATGTAATAAATTGAAAAAAATTCTAAAAAGTAGAAAATAATTATAACATAATATTGAAATTAATAACAATTTAATATTTTTACATAATATTGTAAATCATTAATTTCACTTATACCAAGTAATAATTCGAGAAAATAACTTTCAAAAAAATTAATATTTATTAATAATAATTTTAAACTCTTAATCTGTATTTATTATATAATTATATATACTAAAATTAATATTTATTGTCTTTTGTGATAAATGTATTTTCAATGGTTATGTATAAAATTTATTTTGTTTTGTTATTTAATAGAAAACTTTCAAAATTATTAGAGATTAGATTACTATTATTGAAATTTTTAAATGTATTTTATTGTACTTATTGTATATATTGTATTTTTGTTATAAGTTATTGATTAATATTTATCAGAGATTAAACTATTATTTGAGATTATACTGTTTGTTGACTTAGTTAAAATATTTTTAGAACTTATTGTATTTTTGTAATTTTTGTAATTATTGCATTTTTCATTATCAATATGTTTTCGATAATTGTGTATTTTTGCTATAATTATCAGAGATTAAACTATTGTTAATTATCAAAGATAAGACTATTAATTTAGCTGAAATAATGAGTATTCATGAGTTGGTTTGGTTTGGTCGTAGGCTATTTGGCCAAGCAAATTGACCTGGGTAGGTTAGGGAGCTGGTCAGCTGAAACCAACTAACCTTTTGTGAAAATCGACCCACTCAAGTTGTATTGGTTAGGGTCGATTTTTTGGTTTGGTCAGTCTATTCAAAAGATTTAAACTTAAAAATTTAATTTAATTTTAAAAATTATAGTGCAATTATTAATAAATATATTTAATATTTATGATATGAAACATTGTAGACTAAGAAATATGGGAAATTTCCCACTTTTTCATATTAAAAATTATATTTAAAATATAAAATATTAATATATATCCATGATTAGGTAGTTCGATTTTGGTCGATTTACCAATGACCAAAGTGAAACTGATCCAACTTAGTCGAATTGGGAAGTTTTTGAATGAAAGCCAACTTAAAATACTAGAAAACCGACCAACTTGGGTTGAGTTAACCAGGTTGGTCGGTTTCATTAGTTTGATAAATAAACCTAACTGAAATTAATTATTGTTATTTTTGTATTGCAAAAATTTTATTAAAAGTAGTATATCAAATATGAATAATTATTAATTATTTAAAAAGTTGAAAATATAAAACAATTGTATATTCTTATGTGTTTCTATTAGGGTCATTTATTATAACACACTTTTAGGGATGTTAATTTTCCCCATCCTCGACGGGGACCCGACTTCCCTGACCCGATGGGGCTGATGATGGGATTGTTTTGATAGGGCGAGGGCGGGGATGGGGATTAATAAGAATCCCCGGTCGAGGTTGGGGATGGGGATTGAGGTCCCCGCACCGCCTCGACCCCGATTATATATATATATATTAAATGTTATTTATATTAAATATACTATTATATTATATATATAAAACATTATTTATAATTTAAAAATTTTATTTATTTAAAAAAAATACTATTATCTGAAAACATTTTGGGGATTCAAGTCCCCACGGGGAAACCATCCCCATTGAGGATTGGAGATGGGGGCTAATTTCAGAATCGGGGTCGGGGACGGGGAATATGATCCTCGCCCCATTGCCATTCTTACACACCTTATAGTTTTACATATTTACTTAAACCTACCTTATAATTTTCATTTTATTAAAACATCCCATATATGTTATGACTTATTTACTTAATTAATCTTTAATTAAGGAATGTTTGTTTTGCCATTAGGCCCATGATTTTTTATTCCAAAAATACCCTTAACACTTTTTTGTATAAAAAACAAAATTGACCAAATATACCCAATAGAGTGGTTGCTCGTGTCTTATTAAGGGCAAAAATTGTATTTTTATTTTTATTTTCTTTTAATTAAATTTATTTAAATGAACATTTGTGTAAACACTGCCATCTAATGGAAGATTGATTAAATCCATTGCAAATTATAAGTGGTATTTTAATAAAATGCTAATTATAGGGTAGATTTTAGTAAATCTACACGTTCCAATGTCATAAATAATATAATATCCTAAAATTTCTTCAAAAGCAACCTCCCCCACTATCCTCAACTTTCTCCTAAATTATCTCTATTTTAGTAAACAGTTTCTCTCCTAAAAATTATCTCTAATTCTTATTTATCTTCTCCCCCACTTTTTATCTACATCTATCTAAAGAAAGTTTGAATTAAAAAAATTAAGAATTATTTAAATATTATAAAAAAATTATATAATAACTTTAAATTATTTATTAAAAGACAAAAATAAGTTGATTTAATAATATTCATATTATTAATAATTATATATTTTAAAAAAATTCATTAGAAATTATGTACAAACAATATAAATTATGCTTTTTTGGATTATTAAGTCTAAATGTTATTCAAATAATAAAAATCTAACATTAAAAATTAAATATTATTTAAACATTTCAAAAACTAAATATCTTAAATAACAAAATATAAAAATTAATATTTTAAATCAATTAATAATATATTTTAAATATTTACTGAATAACTTTCAATTATAATACATAAATTAAGATTTTAAATATTTAGTTAAATAACTAAATATTTTAAATAACAAAATATTTAACATAACAAGATCTTGAATAGTTAAAATAACAAAATTTTGTATTAATAGTAATATAATTTTATGGATTATTAAATTCAACAAGTAATTAATATTTTAAAATTTAAATAATGATATTATTTCAATAAATAAATAATATTGTAAATAACTAATTTCATTTATAACAATTAATAATTTTAGAAATTAACTTAAAAAAAATAATGTTTATTGATAATAATTTTAAAAACTTAATCTATATTTATTATATATTTATATATACTAAAATTAATATTTTTTGTATATCATTAATTAGTTATTATTTTCTGTGATAAATATATTTTCAATAATTATGTAAAAATCTATTTTTGTTTTATTATTTAATTGAAAGTTTTCAATAATTATTAAATCAATTAACAATATATTTTAAATATTTATTGTATAACTTTCAATTATAATACATAGATTAAGATTTTAAATATTTAGTTAAATAACTAAATATTTTAAACAATTAAATATTTAACATTACTAGATTTTAAATATTTAAAAATAACAAAATTATGTATTAATAGTACTATAATTTTATGGGTTATTAAATTCAACAAGTAATTAATATTTTAAAATTTAAATTATGATATTATTTTAATAAATAAATAATATTGTAAATAACTAATTTCATTTATACCAACTAATAATTATAGAAAATAACTTTCAAAAAAGTAATGTTTGTTAAAAATAATTTTAAAACTTAATGTATATTTTTTATATATTTATATATACTAAATATTTATTGTATTTCAGTAATTATTTATTGTTTTTTTGTGATAAATATATTTTCAATAATTATGTATAAATATATTTTTGTTTTTTATTTAATAGAAGATTTTCAATAATTGTTGGAGTTTAAACTATTGATATTTAGCTTTTCAAATTTATGTTATTGTGTATTTTTGCTATAAATTTTAAACAATTATTGGAGATTAAACTATTGTTCACGGGTTGGTTTGGTTTATTTGTAAGTTGTTTGGCCAACCAAATCGACTTGGTCAAGTTAGGGAGTTCGTCACTCAAGTTATATCGGTTTGGGTCAATTGTCAGTTTGGTCGATCGGTTCAAAAGATTTAAACTTAAAAAATTAAATTTAAATTAAAAAAATTACAATATTTTAGCCTAGGAAATATTGGAATTTTCCCACTTTCCTGTATTAAAAAAATATATTTAAAGTATAAAAATATTAATATATATTTATGGTCGGGTCATTTGATTTTAGTAAGTTTACAAATGGCCAAAGTGAAACTAATCCAACCCATTCGGGTTAGGAAATTGTTGAACCAAAGCGAAACTAATCCAACCCATTTCCATCCCTAAGTTTGATAAACAATCCTATCTAAATTTAATTATGGTTATTTTTGTATTGTGAAAATTTATTAAAAGTAATATATAAAATATAAATGATTATTAATTATTATATAAAGCAATTGTATACTCTTACATGCTTCTATTGTTTATCTTTAACTTAATAAATCCCGTGCATGGGTCCCCACTAGTATATATTAAAACAAGTAAGTCTAGAAATTTTCTCATTTTTTATTTTTTTTTTAATTTCATGCATTTTTGAAACAACCAATGAGATGCACTTTCCCAATAACCTAAATAATCTATTCACCTAAAATTTCTCCTAAACTACCTCCCCCACTATCTCTCACTTTCTCCAAAATTATCTCTAATTCCTATTTATCTTCTAAATTATCTCTAATTCCTATTTATCTCCAAAATTACCTCTAATTTAGTAAAGAGTTTCTCTCCTAAATTATCTCTAATTCCTATTTATCCTCTCCCCTACTTTTTATCTATATTTATCTAAAGAAAGTTCGGATTATAAAATACAAAAACCTCCCTTGAAGTTTTTGATAATCATAAAAGCCTCCCCTATAGTTTCACTTTAGCAAAAATCTCCCCTCTATTTTCGAAAAAATCAACAAATACCTCCCTTCCGTTAATGAGCATGATAGAAAATGTTTAACCGATCATCTTTTTTTACCCTTTTATGAATTATTGTACACCTTTTTTTACTAAAATACCCATGTCTATATATTATATACTTTGTACCCTCTCTTCTTATCCCAGTTTCACCTTTTTCTATTTGAAGAGAACTAAAGAGGAACGAACCTAGGAAGAACGAACTTAGTTTCCCCTTCTTCACTACCTCCAAATATCACAAGTCTGTCATCATATGACTCTCACGAGGGGAAGGTGGGGTCCCTTCACATTTGGGTTGGGTCCATTCTTCTGTTCTAAGATCCAATATATGAAGGTCATTTACCTTCTTGGAGCCATTGGTACCCCTAAAACTATCATCCTATGCCCCATGAGTACTACATCGTGGCTGCCTTTTGTACTAGGCTGTTGATGAGTAGTTACAAGGGTGCTCCATGCCATTGTTTCAAGAAAGCATGAGAACATCACTAAAATGCAGCCCTCAACAACAACCCTGAAACTGAAATAGGTAGAAGGAAAGAAATAGTAGAAGAAATAAGAATGTAGAATGCAAATGAAAGGTGAACTTTTAGTTCTTGGAAAGGAAATCTAGATTTTCTTTGTTCCAAAATGATCCTAACTAGGTAATTTGCTAGAAAAAAATAGACCAAAATTGTCATTCGGTGAGTGGGAGATGACTAGGCATCAAGGATGTGGTTTTACTTTTCTACTGAAGCTTAAGGAGCTTGGGCTGAACGTACTTTTCTACAAAGGTTTCCAAAATGTGGTCATATTGGCCATGTAGAGAGCGTTCAAGAGCATTCAGGAGTTATGGTTTCAAAATATTTGCAATAGGTTTTAATTCGTAGGATCCATGTGAGTTGAGAGGTTAAGTGTAAGACCATTGAGGGTAATACCTGATGGGCTAATCTTGCATCTGCCCACATTCCTTGGGTTTTTATAAGGTGGCTTGATCCAGGGACCATTTAGTGTAAATGTTGGGCCCATTAAGAGCCCATGGTGATGGACTCAGGGGTTCACTGTCTCTTATAGTGAATTCGGCCAGGCCTTGTAACAGAGGCTGGGCTGAACCCATGTGGCTGATGTGTAGATCAATGTTTGGGTCCCACGCCATACAATGATATCCAACTAGGCAGCAATTTGGAGGGTAAGTGAGGCCTAAAAGCCCAATTCGAACTGGCTTAATGAGATTAATTAAAAGGGGGCAGTTCTGGGATTTAAATCAGCAGATAGGATAAGAGATTATCCCTATCCACTCAGAGAGTCCAGATCCAAATAAACATTTGGATCAGGAAACTCCTAATTAGATTAGGAGGGTTGATATTTATTTGTAGATAAGATAAGGGATTATCCTTATATCTTAAAGAGAGTCTAGATCAAAATACAAAATTTGGATTAGGAAACTCCTAATGAGATTAGGAGAACCTCTCTTTAAGGCTATAAATAGGAGAGCAGAGCGAACCCTCAAAACACATCAGAAATCATCTGACTGACTGCTGAATTCCAGAGAGAGACAACACAGTTTGACTGCACTATCTCCTTCTCTCCTGCTCTTGCCGCCATACCAGTTCGATCTCCACCTGTGTGAGTGATCAAGAAGAGTTCTTGATATTACCTTTTGGCAGAAAAGGTAATCTGAAGTCTTGCTCACTAGCTCTCCATTAGATTCTTGCTAAAGAATTCGGTTCTTATTGAAGAACCATACTACTGATTCTGCTTCATCCTGCACTGTGTCATCTTCGGTGGAAGTAGTCTTTGGATTTTTCCTTGGGCGTGAACACCTTCATTGGAGGTTATTATTACTTCGTATCAGGTATATCCCTCCACTCCCTTTTGGTTTCAAATCTGGTATGTTTTGGGTTCAAGATTGATCTTTGAAAATGCAGTTTTCTAAAATAGGGAATGTGATTCCCACATGGGAGAGAGAAATTTTTGAAATTTCACCCAACCTACCTGCAGGGTTCGGCCATCCATATGATGGATCTCTCATCCCTTCAGCTAGAGGGCAGTTGTCTGTCCATCTCTACGAGTCTAGTCACACCAAGCTCAGATGCATGAAAGCTTGAGTGCCCAAACTTGAGGTTGTGGGTGCGTGGACGATTGCTTTAGAAGTTGAAGTTGCCGAGCTAAAGCACGACATCGATGAGCCATCTAATACCATCCATGAGATGGACAACTTCGCTGTACGCTCCTTTGAGACGGGGTTTAGTCTCTTCCAGAACAGGATTTTGCGCCAATTCCTTGACATTATTGAGGCTACGTAGGGCTTGGACCCTTATGATCCCGACACCCCTCACGTTGAGCACAACATGGCCGCTGTCGATGTGCTCGAGGAGACCGAAGAGGCAAAGGACCACCCTACCGAAGATTGAGGCGTTTGTCTGCTGCTGCTGTCAATCTGGTTTTGTTCTACTTTTGTTGATGTTTGTCTCTTTTTTTGTTAATAATGTAAGTGGATCGATGTCAACACCCGATTTTTGCTTGGTCCACCACCTGAGCCTCCAATTCACCCCAAACACTCGATCAGACCCCTCCGACCTCTCCGAAACACTCAAAAACCTAGAAAACCAAAATTTCACCCCAAGGGTCCTTAGATTCACCGTTAAACCTACTTGATACGTATTCGATAACCCCGATCAACCCTCACTTACACATCAACCATTAGATCAGACACAACCATCAGACCCAAGACATCCCAAAACACCGACCCATAGAATTTCAACTAAAGATTCTCTTGTTTACCCCCTCATCAAACAAAGATTCCATTTTGACCTCCCTCATTAGCCCAAACACTCAGAACCCAGATTACCCTGATCTTGACACACCCGAATTGGTCAGATCACACTTTTAAACTCCAGACATACCAAAACCCTTTCCCATGAAGTTTTAACCCTAGATTCCCTCATTTGTCCCTCCATCAAACTAAGATTCCATTTAGAAACATCCCATTGACCCAAATTCCTATGATCTTGACCCTCTAAGACTGATCAGACCCCTTCGTCATATCTCATACACCTCCAAATACCCATCTATAAAATTCCACCCCTTAAAACCTCCATTTACCCTTAATCATACCAAGATTTCCATTTACCCTTAAAACCTCCATTTAACCTTACTAATCACCTAAGACTACCCAAAAATCCTATCCTGTAAAATTTCATCCAAAACAGACCTTGTTTGCCCATCGATCACACAAAGATTCCATTTTGAACATATATATTAACCGAATCGAACCCTCTCTAGATCTTCCCAATCTGGGCCAATCTGCCCCCACCAACACCTTATGAAATCTGAACGAAAAATACACTCATCTACCCTTCCATCTGAAAAGATTCCGTTTCGGCCAATCTCGCTGGCCCACTCACACAGAATCCTTCTCAGCGGTTAGACCCATCTCAACCCTCCACACAGCGGCGGTAGATCTGAACCCGTCTCCGCCTCTTCCGCCAATCTCTCGCTCTCTCTATATATTCTTTTTTTTTCTCTTATTCTACTGCTTCTTCTTCCTCTTCTTGGAACCCCCGGAATCGACTGTTCACCTTCTCTTTCGTTCGAACAGGAGTGACTGCGGCCAATCCACTCTAATCCACCGAGAATCGACTGTTCACCTTCGTCTTCCCCGCGACAGAACCGAACCAGCGGCAGTGGTAGTTCCTTTCCCTTTGGCCTCTCTCTCTCTCTCTTCTTATCTTCTCCCCTTCGAAGTCTGCCCAAAACACTGTTCATCGCCTCCTTTCTCTCGACATCGAATTGAGGCAGCGAACCAGCGGCAAACGGAACTTCCAACGCTGGTAATAGCGGCAACCTCCTCTGATCTCTCTTCCCACTCAATCTCTCTTTCCCCTCTGCCACTGTCGCTCCAACCAAACCGTCGCTGCAACTTCTAGCAGCGACGGTATTCATCATTTGATATCTCTTCTCCCTCATCTTCTCCCATTTTCTATTCTCTCGTCATTTTCCCTCGTTATCTCATCGATCGAATCCCTTTGTTCGCCGCTGTAATGTTCGCCACCGTTGCTGCATTCCTCACTTCTAATCACAATCGGTCTAACTGACTATAGTGGACGCCACTCAGATTCGCTCCCTTTCAGTATCAAGTGAAGCCTCCACCATAGGCGACTGTTTCTGAGTAATTCCATCAAGCTCCTATCCACGAACACCGACTATAAAACCAATCTGCGACCTGTATTACTCAGTCGTCATCGTCGTCCAAGACAAACAAGCCGAGACAAGGAAATCCTTCCCAGTTACAGCATCGATTTTTCAGGCCGATATACTTCAGATTTGATCCGGAGGAGGTTACGAGAGGAAGTACTGTTCATTCTCTTCTCCACGCGAATCAGCGGCTGAGGGATTGCAGAGCAAGCTCCTGTTCAGGCAGAACACCTATGCAACGTCGGTGTTGAGACAGAACGCCCGGTAAGCCAGTCCCACTCTCACCGGAGCTCAGCCAGGCTATTTTCTTTTTTCACTTTTAGGCAACATTTTGGGAATAAGTGTGATCAGGTAACTCCACTCAGCTAGCTCTTTTACTTCTCTGTCTTTTTTATCTGTTTGTGATTAAGGGATGAAGTAGGGGAAGAGTCGATAGGATTGATTTCATCAGTCCCTGTAAAACTTGCGTACCCTCCCTAATCCTGCCATAGGTTGTTTCTTTTTTTTTTTGTTTTTTAAATGTCTCGTCTGTTATCTGCCTAATGTCGAGTTTTTTTCATTGATGATGAATGCGTATGAGATAGCTTTTAGTTCATGCAATTTCTTTCTTGTTCAAGTGAGTTTAGCCGCTTAGATTGATAAAGAAATAACTGCTATAGTTGTAAGTCTAGTACCTTTATTTTTCTAAATTAGCATGATTGTCTATCCCTTTTCATCTTAATACAGTTTGTTTGTTCTCTTTGTTTAAATCTCTTTTTACTTTGTTTTTGAAATTACTTCCTCTTGTAATTATTTTTACTATGGATGTGTTGGATTCGATTAAAGGATATGCTTCCAATTAGTTGAGCAGGAGGAGTGGTAGTTAATATGCGGTTTCTCTAAAGTAGTGATCGGCTGTGTTTTTCTTTCTTTCCATTTATTTTTGTAACATGATTTAGGCTCTTCATTACTTCAGATTTGTTAGTTATTTCATGCAGGCCCCACCTATTGGATTCGGGAGAGAGGTGCATAATCCCTTTCCTCTCCCATCCGAGTCTTATCCAGATTAGTGTAACTAGTGCCTTGGGTCCTAGAGTCACTATTGAACCAAAATAGTTTCGAAATCATTTTCGGAGGTCCCATCACCTCCATTTTCCAATCTGATGGGTGGCGATTCCATTTCTAGCCCAAGTGGGAAGTGAGCCAGTTTTTCCGATGCTCACAATCGGTATGTCGAGCCTTTATCTTTGTACATACTCTTGATAATTAATGGAAAGGTACGTTTTGGATCCGAGCTTGTTGAATCTCGTTCTTTCTGTTTTATTTTGTTGAGCGAGTTATAAGCCTAGGTTTTATCCTCGCTGAGGTCAAGGGTAGCCAGAGTCTTCATTTGTTGGCTTTCGTTGGCCGAAGTGCTTTCCGAGCTTTCATCTCTTTGGGGGATGCTCAGTTGCACTTGGTCTCGAAGAGCCTTCTGCTCTTTGTGGGCTAGCCGTTCTTCAGCTAGTTCGGCGGCTGACCTTTGGCCTTTGGAGGCGGTTGCGTTCTTCCCCGCTTTGGGCTTTGGCCGTTAACAACCGAGTCAATTGGATTGGTCGGCTATGTGCTGTCGGGCTAGCCTATGGCTATGCATTGCGGGGTCTGGCCATTTAGGGTCAGCCGAGTTGGTGTGCAGGCATTCTAGCCGTTGAGAGTTCGGCTGGATGATGTGTGCTGCGCGGCATGCGCTGTGCGATAGGATGAGCGGTGTGTGTCGTGCAATGCATGTTGTGCGGTGTGTGTTGTGCAATTCTGAGGTTCCCGGTCTTCCAACTCTTCTATATGGGTTTGCCATCGAGGTCTTTTAGTTTGTAGGTACCAGGTCCGATCACTTTGGTGACTCTGTAGGGTCCTTCCCAGTTTGCTTCTAACTTTCCCTCTCCTGGCGCGGGTATTATGACCTTCCGAAAAACGAGATCACCGGTTTTGAACTCTCTTCTTCGGACTTTGGAGTCATAGTACTTGGCCATCCTTTGCTGCTGCGTGGCCATCTTGAGATGTGCTCGGCCATGTGCTTCTTCTACCAGGTTGAACTCTGCACGGAGGTCTTTGTCGTTTTGCTCCTCGTTGTAGAATTTGGTCCGAAGAGTTGGCAAGCCTATTTCCACGGGGATCATAGGTTCGGCTTTGTAGGTTAGGCTGAAGGGCGTTTCTTCGGTAGCTGTCCGCGGAGTGGTCCTGTATGCCCAGAGAATACTGGGCAACTCCTCGGCCCACCTTCCTTGGCTTGGTCAAGTTTGTTTTTCAAGTCGTGCAGTAAGGTTTAGTTGGTCACTTCGGTTTGCCCATTACTCTGAGGTTGGTGTACGACGGTAGTCCGGTGGTTGATCTTCAGGTCAGTTCAGAGGGCTTCGAACTTCTGGTCAGTGAATTGCGTACTGTCGACGATGATGAGAACCCGAGGAATACCAAAGCGATAGACAATACCTTGCCAGAAGAAATTCTAGGCATTATGTGCGGTAATGCGTGCTAGGGCCTCGACTTCTACCCACTTGGTGAAGTAGTCCACAGTGATTAGGAGGAACCTCTTTTTCTCGACTGTGGTAGGGAAGGGTCTGAGGATGTTCATTCCCCATTGCGTGAAGGGCCACAGGCTGGTGATCGGCTTCAGGGGGACTGGTGTGTTCGGAAGCGTGTCGCTAAACACTCCGGAACACTAGTTCAAACATTTATAATTTTTATCGTTTCTCAAACAACTATAACGTAGTAAATGGGTGAGAACGGGTCATATCCACAGGGAAGCAAGTGAAAAATTAATATATACTTAGATCCAGACAAGAGAATGCAATCGGGAATGACAGAAGATACGAAAATAAAATCTATTATTGCTGAAATTAAATGTTTTGACTTTAAACAAGACAATAAATAAAAATTAAAATTTAATAAAGTATGAGAATCAACAAAGGAAATAAAAGAAATAAATAAAAAAAATGATCCAAAATCTAGATCTGGTGGCGGTAGTTGCAGATCGGCTAGGCAGCTTGTAGAAACCCCTCCTGACAAGAACCGAGCGTCTGTCATTTTTATAACCCTCGAACCCCTCGAGATACCTTAGCCTTGAACGGAACAAATTCAGATTTGTAAAATAGAGAAACGAACAAGAATTAAATCTAAAAGATTGCAGAAATAAAAATAACAGAAAAGAAAATGAAGAAAATAAAAGAGTGGTTGATCAGATCCAGTGTCGGTAGTTGTAGATTGGTTGAACAGCTTGTAGGAACCCCTCCTGACAAAAACTATGCGTCATCCCCTTCTACAACCCTTGAACTCCTCAAGAAACCTTAGCCTTAAACTGGGTGAATTGACCAACCCCTTCTCTAGGGCCCGCGGGGTCCTTTTTATAGAGAATGATGGATATAACTGGAATTAGAGAGAAAGGGGGGGGGGGGGTAGCTGTGATTTAGCAAAGTTAGGGACATTCTAAGGTTTCTAATGAATGGCTAAGATGGTTTTGGGGTGATCCTATGGCTGAAAATAAAAGGAGAGGGCGCCCAATATTATGTAGGGCTGAGATTTGGGTGCCCAGAAATGGAGGGTGTAGATTAGAACATCTAGGGTTGAAGGGTTAAGATTAAAAGAATAGGTGGTGCCCTAAATTGAATGGTTGGGATATAAGATGGAGGGAGTGGCTGAGATTTAATGGTAGGGAGCTGAATGGTGAGGATTAGTAGAATATGTGGCACCCTAGGGTTTAAAAGCTATAAATGAGAGCCCTAAAATGAGTGGTTGAGATTAAAAGAGGTGAATGATGGAGATTAAACACCTAGGGACGGCTAGGGTTTGCTAAGAGTGAAAAGATTAGGTTAAAAAGGCTCCATAGGGTTTGCTAAGGCGGGAAGCATGATAATACAATAAGTTGGGTGCCAACTGGGTTTAGCAGATAGGAGGTGCCTTCCTGTTCTCAGTTCTTTACAAAAACACCCCCTCTCTTAGCTGGACTTTACACCAGTTTCCCAAAAACTACCTTTCAACCATTAAAACTTCCCAATTTTCTTCATATTTTGCACAGAGACCCTCAGAGATTACATAATTGATTTTAATTGGGAAAATGACACGTTTTGACTTTTTGTAAGGTTGAAGATACCCCTGAATTGATGCCCTTAAGGCATCAAAATGCAAGGTTATCACACCCCCCAACTTAAATATTGTTAGTCCCTTAGCAATGCAGTCTTAAAATTACATTGAGTATATAGATCTTTCCCATTACAAGGTCATCCCTAACAGAATTAATCAAGCATCCTAATTTCATCATTCTCAAACTTTGTATAGATCGGTATTGGGCTTTAGGGGTAAAACTATCTTATTTTGAATATTACCGAAACATGGTTTAAAACTCTTATTTACCCTTGCATTTGCAAACTGTCTTGATAAGATGAGATTGATTTTAAAATCAAACAAGTATTTTTCTTATTATTTCTGATAGTGGATTTCTACCCCTGAACTTATTTTTAGACCTTTCACCGTTTTATGCGAATCTCGACACTTGACTTAGGTGAAGAGACCCGATTACTAAGTGTTAGGTAAGTGCCTTTGGCATTCCCTTTTCTGTTTGACGCGAATCTCACCACTTGACTTAGGTGAAGAGACCCGGTTACGAAGTCTAGGGTGTTCGTTGACCTTTTATTCTCTCTCTCTCTCTCTTTTGCAACACTGTTCAGGGTAGTCCACTTTCTCTTAACAATTTGAAGAATTTTGTTTAATTCCTCAATCTTTCTCTTCCTATCTTGATAGAGACAAACTTGGGAGTATTTTGTAATTTCTAAACGGTTTCGACAAATATTCAAACAAGACCAAATTTTGACTCCTATCACTTGCTATTAATTTTTACAGAATTTAATACTATTTTATCAGTTTCCTTAACTTTTTCTATTTGGGAATTTCTTTTAATGGAAAATTTTAAAAATTTCAGTAAAATTTTAATTTCTCCATCTTTAAAGGCTTAGTTTCACAATTTTTTTTTCAATTTTTTTTTTCTCTTTCCTCACCCTCAACTTAAATGCCATTGTCCCTAATGGCATGACTAGAATGATGCAAAGAAGATTTGGGCTAAAGGGAACAACAAGTAGGGCTTTCCTAAGGAGTTCAAGGTATGTCACTTGGTCTTGAATCAAGAAAAGAAAAAACAATTCTAACAGACAAAAATCAAGTGAAAACTACGTTGGTTTGCCTCCCAACCAGCGCTAAGTTTAACGTCTTCAGCCAGACACATTTAAGCACTTTGTCCATCTACACTCTCTGATTCACTTTCTTCTTCCGACAGACAGGGCTCAAATTGAGCTAACCAAGGGGTAAACAGGTCATTTAAAAAGTTATCCACTATATCTACCTTGAACTCATCTTCCCCTAGGTTTGGATACTTAGAGACACTGCAAACGTTTAACCAGACTTTCTTCTCCCCTAATGAAGTGTTCATTTCTCCCGATTTACAGTTGACGGTCATTGCTAGGAATGAACATCTTAAGATTATCAGGATATGGTTCAATTCCTCGATTGGGGTCATGTCTAGTATAAAATTCAATGGGAAGTGACAACCCTCTACCCTGACCTTAATAACATTTCGAGGAGTGTTGACTGACCGATCAACGAGCTGTAGAATTATCGGGGTTGATTTTAACTCGCTAATTCTGAACTTATCATAAATTGATGAAACCGGAGTTATATTGGCCCTAAGATCCACTAGTACTCGATCAAAGGTGATTCCAATGATGCCACAACTTATGAGAGGAACACTAAGGCCTTTCACATTCCGGGGGAGTTGATTTAGGAGAGCTGCACTAACATCTGCTTGAGCATCATTTTTTATGAGGCCGATTGTGGTTCCATCATTTGAGTACACAATTCTTTCAAAAACTTGGCATAGGCCGGGACATGTTGGATCGCATTGAGGAGAGAGATGTTAATATGGACTTCTCGACTCTCCTCATTGAGTGTTTCTTTGTTCTTTAGCACCGGCCCGACTATGAGAGCAATTGGAAATGGAACTACATGTTGGTTCACTATAGCCTCTTCTTCTAAAGTTTCCTTTCCTTCTTCTTCTCCCCCCAACTTAGGGTCTTGCTGCTCATTTTCTTCTTCTTCAATTTTCTTTTTCTCACATGGGTCCTTCTAAAGTCATTTCACTTCTTAAGGTTGTAATAGCCTTGGTATTTTCAGGCTGAGGGTTCTTAGGAAATGGTCGAATTTGTTGTGGAGGAAAATCCGGTGGCTGATTTCTAGGACTCACAATCGGTTGACTCGGTAATTGCCCTACTCCTCTCCTCTTCTTGTCTTCGACTAGCTGTCCTATACGGCTCTCTATTCTATCGATGGACTGCTGCTGATTTAGGATCAGCTGCTGAAACTTCATGAATTTGTCATCGACGGTACAAGTTTGAGGTGGTTGTGGGTAAGCCTGATACAGTCGAACTGGTTGGTTCCTAGGGTGCACCTGTTGGAATGAACTCTGTATTTGTGTCCTCTAAAAATTTTGGGCCATTGAGTTAGATGGCTGGTATTGTTGTTGGGACTGTGTATAGGTTTGACATGGTTGAGCCGTTTGAGTACCAGGGTAATTATTGTACTCCCAACGAGTCTGGGCTTTAGACAATTGAGAGTGCATATCTGGCAGGATTGTTTTCTAGGACTTGGGCCCTATAGTTGAAGTTGGGCTGATTTTCCCACCCAGGGTTATATGGGCTAGAGAATGGGTTAGCATTGGGTTGGAAAAATCTATAGGCCGCATGTTCTTGGTTGACATGATGAGCCAGGCTCGCATAGATGGAACATGATGCATAGGATGACAAGGTTAGGTATGGGCCACTTTGTTGATGACGTGTAAGGACTTCGTCAAGTCTTTGGGCCATACCATTAATTTTGTCCAGTTGTCGAGACACATGGTTCCAATCAATTTGTGGCTCAGGTTGAAAGTAGTTTCTCATTCCACAAATTCCAGCCATTGAATTCATTTTATTTTAACCCCATTTTTCTTCTTATTTTTTTTAATTTGAAATTTAAATTTTGAATTTTAATTTCAAATTTAGATCTTGAAATTTAAACTCAAATTTGATTTTTATTTTAATTTTTTTTAAATTTAAATTCAAATTCAGATTTTGAAATTTAAATTCCTAAAATTTAAATTTGAATTTTTAATTTTTTTCTCTTTTTTTTTTAAAAGGCAAACAAATCAACCACATGACCTAGGGGCTGACCTAGGGTTTCCTAAACTAGTGGTTTGACCAATGTGAATCATTTTAGGTTCACTTGGAATTACACCACTTCCTTTGGTTAGCCAAGTAAGAGGTGGGGATGTTGGAGGCTCTCCTTGCTCTCGCAAGGACCTAATTAAGTAAACACAAAACCCGCTTAGGCTTAGTCGTTTAACCTCTTTCCTTAGACACCAATCGCCGGTTATGGAAAATAATTTCAAGTTCTCCTAAAATTCAACACACCTTTGAACCAAATGTGAGGCTTCCCTAAATGATCTTTCTATCCAAATTTTAAATTAGGGTTAGGTTGAACCGCACGTGAATAGTAGTGATTTTTGGGCCAAGGAAGGGTGATGAAATCCCCACCTTATCTTATTTAAGTTGGATTACCCTTAAATGGATTAATGGAAAGAACAAAATAAACACAACAAAATGCAACTAACTACAATGCATGAACAATTATTTCTAAGATGTAATTCAACAATTAAACATAAAAGAATAAAACAAACAACTAAGCAAAAGGAACAATTAAAATAATAAAGAGAACACCTAACACATTCACAACTAACAATAATAATTTCAGCAAATAAATAACCCTATATGATGCATGCTCTAGAATATCATACACTAAATAATGGAACGAGAATTCAAGAGAAATATTCAATTTTTTTTTCTTTCTCAATTTTTTTTATATTTTTTTTAATTCAAAATTTAAAAATTTGGGAGTTTAAATTCAAATTTAGATTTTGAAATTTAAATTTGAATATATATATTTTTTATTTTAACTTTTTTTTTTATTTTTTTTAAATTCGAAAATTTAAAATATAAATTTCAACATTTGAAATTCAAATTCAAATTCAAATTCAAATTCGAATTTAAATTTAAATTTAAATTCAGATTTGAAATTTAAACTCAAATTCGAAAAGTTCAACAATTTCCTTGTTAGCAGTTAATTATTCAATTAAACAACTAAAAGAAAGGAAATTAAATAAAGAAACAAATAATAATTGTAAACAGAAAATAAATCAATAATTAATTGTGCTAAACAGAATTAACAACTACCAAAAATAAATTTTAACAAATTAATTGCTAATCTAAAATTAAACTAAAAATAAAATGATTAAAAAGAAAATTATGCAAGAAATAGATAAAATAAAAGAAAAAAATACAAATCTAAAAAAAATTAAACCGAAAATAAAATAAACAAAAAAACAAAATGCTGAATTTTTTTTAATATTTTTTTCGTTTTTCTTATTAAAAGAAAAACACAAATCTGAAAATTAAAACGAAAAGAAAAATACGTTGCAAAAATAAAATAAAATAAATTTTTTATTTCTTTTTATTTGTTTTTTATTGTTTTTTTGTCTGAAATAAAAGATAAAAAACAAATCTAAAAAATTAATCAGAAAATAAAATAGAATATAATAAACAAAAGAAAATTATGCTACAAGAAATAAAATAAAATAAACTAAATAATTTTTTTTGTTTTTGTTTTTAAATCTGAAATGAAAGAAAAACACAAACCTAATAAAGAAAAAAAAATCAAACAAGAAATTAAAATAAAGAAAGAATAATGGATCTAGAAACAAAACTGAAGAGAAAAAAAGATAATAATACTAAAAAAAATAAATCAGATCTAGGAAAAGAAAAATAAAAAATTCAAAAATCACTATTCAACTAAAAAAAAGTTTGAAAATAAAAAATAAAAAAATCAAAAGTAAAATGGAACGACTACACCTGAAATGCAATCCAATTTCTCTTCTCTTCTCTTCCGTCCCGTAGTCCCGCAACGCTCCAATACCCCACCTTTCGCTATTCTGTCCTATAGAATCAAAGAGAAACAAGAATTAAACTGAGATAATGGATCAAGTGATAAAACGAAAAAGAAAAAAATGAAACAGATCCAGAAAAAGTAAATAAAAAATTTTCTTCGTGCTTCCTTGACAACGGTGGCAAAAACATGGTGTGTCCGGAAGTGTGTTGTTAAACACTCCGGAATACTAGTTTAAACATTTATAATTTCTATCATTTCTCAAACAACTACTAATATAGTAAATGGGTGAGAACGGGTCATATTCACAGGGAAGCAAGTGAAAAATTAATATACACTTAGATCCGGACAAGAGAATGCAATCAGGAATGGCAGAAAATACAAAAATAAAATCTGTTATTACTGAAATTAAATGTTTCGAATTTAAACAAGACAATAAATAAAAATTAGAATTTAATAAAGTATGAGAATCAACAAAGGAAGTAAAAGAAATAAATAAAATAAACGATCCAGAATCCGGATCCGGTGGCGGTAGCTGCAGATCGGCTAGACAGCTTGCAGAAACCCCTCCTGACAAGAACCAAGTGTCCGTCCTTTCTACAACCCTCGAACCCCTCGAAACACCTTAGCCTTGAACGGAACGAATTCAGATCTGCAAAAGAGAGAAACAAATAAGAATTAAATCTAAAAGATTGCAGAAATAAAAATAACAGAAAAGAAAATGAAAAAAATAAAAGAGTGGTTGATTAGATCTAGTGGCAGTAGTTGTAGATTGGTTGAGCAGTTTGCAGGAACCCCTCCTGACAAGAACTGGGCGTCCTCCCCTTCTACAACCATTGAACTCCTCAAGAAACCTTAGTCTTAAACCAAGTGAATTGACCAACCCCTTCTCTAGGGCCCCTGGGGTCCTTTTTATAGAGAAGGGTGGATATAACTGGAATTAGAGAGAAAGAGGGGGGCGGCAGCTGGGATTTAGCAAAGTTAGGGACTTCTTAGGGTTTCTAATGGATGGCTAAGATGGTTTTGAGGTGATTCTATGACTAAAACTAAAAGGAGAGGGTGCCCAATATTATGTAGGACTGAGATTTGGGCGCTTAGAAATGGGGGGTATAGATTAAAACATCTAGGGTTGAAGGGTTAAGATTAAAAGAATAGTTGGTGCCCTAAATTGAATGGTTGGGATATAAGGTGGAGGGAGTGGCTGAGATTTAATAGTGGGGAGTTGAATGGTGAGGATTAGCAGAATAGGTGGCGTCCCAGGGTTTAAAAGCTATAAAGGAGAGCCCTAAAATGATTGGTTGAGATTAAAAGAGGTGGAGGGTGGAGATTAAACACCTTGGGGTGGCTAGGGTTTGCTAAGAGTGAAAAGATTAGGTTAAAAAGGCTCCATAGGGTTTGCTAAGGAGGGGAGCATGGTAATACAATAGGATGGGTGCCAACTGGGTTTAGCAGATAGGAGGCGTCCTCCTGTTCTCAGTTCTTTACAAAAACACCCCATCTTTCAGTTGGACTTCACACCAGCTTCCCAAAAATTGTATTTCATCCGTGAAAACTTCCAAGTTTTCTACCTAATTTGCATAGAGACCCTCAAAGACCACATAATTGATTTTAACTGGGAAAATGACACATTTTGACTTTTTTAAGGTTGAAAATACCCTTGAATTGATACCCTTAAGGCATCAAAATGCAGGGTTATCAGGGACTGCTGGCTGGTGATGAAGATTGAAGTGCCTCTGACAGCGGTTGCACTTTTTGACAAGCTAGGCTGCATCCGGATTCATGGTTGGCCAGTAGTAACCTTGCCAAAGTACCTTGTGAGCCAGAGTTTGGGTGTCGGGGTGCTCAGGTAGGGGAGAGTATGTGACTGGTGGTAGAGCTGTCCCTAGATAAGGCAGTATTGGGCCGACCTGTGTGCAAGTTTCTTGTCTTCTACTCGGTTTTCTGGTAGTGTACCATCTTGTAAGTACTACACTATGGGGTCCATCCAGGACGGGCCTTGTTGAACGGGGAGGATGAGAAGAGCCGTCAATGCTATGTTGGGCTGGGCCAATGTGTCCATCCATACCGTTGGGTCAAGATCGGTCTACGATGAGCTAGCTGACTTCGATATGCATCAGCTTGGGTGTTTTCGGCTTGGGGAATTTGCTAAATAACAAAGTGATTGAGTCGTTGGATGAGCTCTTGCACCTTTTCTAGGTAGCATGCCATGGTTGGGGTTCGTGTCTCGAACTAGCCGTGGATCTAATTGACCACTATTTGGGAATCGCTGAAGGCTTCGACGTGCCGAGCATGAAAGTCTAGGGAAAGTCGGAGTCTAGCGATCAGAGCTTCGAGCTTAGCTTTGTTGTTGGAGGCCTTGAACTCAAACCTGAGGGCATGCTTTATAATCGTGTTGTTTGGGCCGAGGACGATGAGACCGGCCCCACTGCCCTATTTGTTGGATGAACCGTCCATGTGGAGAGTCCATATCTTGGTGCTGGGGCTGGACCTTGGGTTGTGAAGGTGCATTTTGCCAAGAAGTCGGCCAAGGCTTAGGCCTTGATGGCGGGCCGAGGTGCATATTTGATGTCGAATTCGCTCAGTTCCACACTCCACTTGACTAGGCGGCCAGATGCTTCTGGCCTCTATAGCACTTGCTTGAGGGGTTGGTCAGTAAGCACCCGAACGCTGTGGGCTTGGAAGTACAACCTGAGTTTCCTTGCCACGGTGATTAGGGCCAGGGCTGGTGTAGTAGATGGCCTTTGCACCCGGTCTTCCTCCTTGACCAGTACCAAGCTGACCACCTTGCCTCCGACCGAGAGGTAAAGCAACAACTCCTCCCCAGGGCTCAGCTTTGTGAGGAGAGGTGGTGAACTTAGGTACTTTTTCAGCTCTTGGAAGGACCGTTCGCACTCCTTGGTCCACTAGAAGTCTTTTACCTTTTTTAAGGCCTTGAAGAAAGGCAGGCATCAGTCTATAGACTTGGACATGAACCTGTTGAGGTCGGCCACTCGTCTTATGAGGCGTTGCACTTCTTTATAGGTCTGGGGCGATTGCATGTTGAGGAGAGCCTGGATCTTCTCGGGATTGGGTTCAATTCTTCGCTGTGTGACCATGAACCTCAGGAATTTACCGGAGCCGTCCCTGAAGGCACATTTAGTTGAGTTCAACTTCATTCTATACTTCCTGAGGGTGCCAAAGACTTTTTTGAGGTCGGGCAGGTGGTGCTTGGCCTTCTTGCTTTCACCAGCATGTCATCGACGTGCGCTTCAATGTTGCAGCCGAGCTGATCCCTAAATACCTCGTTCACTAGTCGCTGATAAGTAGCACCGACGTTCTTGAGGCCGAATGGCGTTGCCTTGTAGTAGTAAATCCCACAGTTTGTGATGAAGGCAGTGTTCTCTTGGTCATCGGGATGCATTTGGATCTGATTATAACCTGAGAACACATCCATAAAACTTAGGAGTTCATGCCCCGCCGTTGCATCGATGAGCTAGTCTATCCTTGGCAGGGGGAAGCTGTCTTTGGGACAAGCCTTGTTGAGGTCAATGAAGTCGATGCAGGTTTTCCACTTCCCGTTTTCCTTCTTCACCGTTACCATGTTAGCCAGCCAATTCGAGTACTTTACTTCCTAGATGAAGCCGACATCGAGCAGCTTTTGGACCTCCTTGTTGATTGCTTGCCTTTGTTCTGCAATGAAGCTCCTCTTCTTCTTCCTAATTGGTCAGTAGTGCGGGTCGATGTTCAAGCGCTGGTTGATGACCTTGGGGTTAATCACCGGCATGTCCGTCGCCGACCAAGAAAACACATTTGGTTGGTCCCTTAGTAGTTACACGAGGTCTTCCCAAAGATGATCATCCAGGAGAGATCCGGCCTAGACTATCTTCTCGGGGTCTTCTTCAGAGAGTGGCACCTAGATGAGATTTTCAATAGGCTGGCAACACTGTGTCCTCAGTTGGTCTTGTAGATCTATACTCTATGTTGTCAGGGTTTCTACGGCTGGGTAGTTTCCTCAGCAAGACGTCAGGTAACATTGCCGTGCCTCCCTCTAGTCCCCACGTGCTACTCCCACTCCGTATGGGGTCAGGAATTTCATGGCGAGGTGGAAGGTGGAGACAGAGGCCCGCAGAGCATTCTAGGTCGGCTGGTTGAGGATGGCGTTTAAGACAAGAGACAACGGACAACGATGAAGTCCACCATTGCCGTATATGCTATCTCACCATCTCTGATCAGCAAGGGCAAGGTGATCTTTCCCTTGGGCATGAACGACTCCCCGGAGAAGCCCATCAGGGGAGTGTTGACTGTCGTGAGGCGATCCTTATTGATGCCGAGCTGTTCAAAGGCCTCTTCGAATAAGATATCAGCTGAGCTCCCTGTGTTTACTAGGATGCGTCGAACTTTGTAGTTGGCTATCTCAGTCGTGATCACGAAGGCGTCGTCGTGCGGGGTTTGGACCCCCCTGAGATCGTTGTCGATGAAGGTGATCGGATCCTCTCGCCTTTTCTTCTGTTTTCTATTGTCAATCTCGAGCAACCGTGCATACTTCTTTCGGCCTGAGCTGCTCTCCCCTCTAGAGGCCATCCCTCCTGATATTACAGCAACGACTCTGGCTGGGGAAGCTCGGCTCGGGGGTTTGGGGCATGGTTTCTCCTTCGGCTTGTGTTCTTTTATGTCGATGAAGCCCCCAAGGTAGCCTCGCCGGATCAGGTCCTCAAGGTGGTGCTTCAGGTCGTGACAGTTGTCAATATCATGGCCGTGGTCTTGGTGGAACTCGTAGTATTTGTCCCAGTTCTTCTTGTTTCTCTGAGTCTTCATCTTCTCGGGCCACCTGACATACTTGTTGTCACGAATCTGCATCAGAATTTTGGACCGCGGTGCAGTCAGCGACGTAAAAATCCTATAGGTTAGAGGCGTGGTCCTCGGCCTTCGGTCTGGTCAATGGTCTTGTCTCTTATTGTCTCGGTCCACCCTCTCTGTCTTATGGTCCTGAATCTTCTTATCGCATTGTTCTTCCTTGCCCCTTAGTTGTGCTTGTGCTTCTTCAACGTTAATGTATTTTTGGGCATGGGCCATCAGCGCGACCATAGCCTGAGGAGGATCCTTTGAGATCAAAAAGCTGAATGGAGAGTGGTGGAGGCCTTGCATGACGGCTATGACAACTACCGATTGGTTCAGATTGGACGTGTAAGGCCTCTGAGTTGAACCTTGCTAGGTATTCTTTGAGGTACTTCCTTTTCCTCTGCCGCACTTGGAAGAGACTTACCGAAGTTTTCCAATGTTTTTTGTTGGCCGTGAATTGTGCCAGGAACTGGCTCTCTAGTTGCTCCCAAGAGGGGATGGCGTACGGGGGAAGGGAGGTGTACCAAGATAGGGCCACGACCTTAAGAGTTGCTATGAAGTCTTTGCACGTCAGGCCTTCGGATGAGCTGTGTTGCATCATTTGAGCCTTGAAGGCTTCAAGGTTGTCATTGGGATCTTTGGATCCATTGTATCTCTCGAACTGCGAGGCTCGCCAGCAAGCTAGGGGGAGCTCCTCCACAATGTCCTGGGTGAAGGGCGACTCCTTGGCGGGCTGATTGCTCGGCTCTATGGGTCGGACCACCGGAGGGGTTGCACTTCTTTTTAGCCTGGCTGCGCTCCAACTCGATCAGGCTCTGTCGGAGTTCTTGGATATTTATGTCCCTGTTGTCTGGAACTGCTGTAGGCATGGCTCTTTCCTTCTCGGGCACTGCCTGGTGATCTTTGACTGAGTTGGATTCGGCGACGAAGACTAGATGCTGCGTCTGCTTGCTGAGCCTTTCCTTTGCTAGAATCTGGGCATACTAGTGAGTTTTGCTACAGTTGTCGCATTCGCGGGAGTGGGCTGAGGAGCTTGATCTTTTTGAAGTCTGTTGCTTTTCTTGTTCAGGCCGCGCCTTGTCCTTGTCCGACCAACGCGCTTTGTTGTCGTCAAGGCGAGGATCGACTGCAATACATGTCGGGGCAGGAAGGGGGATGGTATGAGGAGGCCATGTTGTAGACCCAATGATTGCATCATCGCCAAGATCTGGTCGACCTTTTCTTGCATTGCTTGGAATTGGGCAGGGTCGACCGCGACTTGATACTGAGGTTGCTAAGTTTCACAGCATGGAGGGTCGCAATGAAAGTGGGATCCCTAAGATGGGGATCAACATGTTGAACGTTTAGACGCGTTTCTTGCTATCTTCTTGATTGCATGGAAAGAAGGTTTGGAATAGCTTTTTGTGCACTTCTCACAGATGGAGCCAATATGATGATGCTCGATCTGAGGTAGTTCTTGAACCGAGGTCATAGTCAGATAGTCCTGCCAACTGGAGGAGGCCGTGGTGGAAGGACAAATCCGCACTCCAAGATCTGAAACCAAGAAGAAAGTCAAAGGTCCGAGGAATTATCCCCGGGTAGATACTCCGACACTCAAGATAGTCGAGGAAGGTGGGTAGTCGGGCCGAGTTGTTAGAGAATGGTGCTGGTCCGAGTAGAGTAACAGTATGGAAATCAAGAGTTTGGTCCTTTACCTTGAGCGGAAGGTACCTCTTTATAGCCGAAGATCCGTGTCCTGGTCGGATGAGGCTTCCGGGGTTATCGGGGTGAGGTTAACCACTGAGGTCTTCGGGATAAGACCTAATCCCCAGTGGAATCCTCATTCACATGACATTCTCTTGTCTGGGTCACACTTATCTAGCAGACGTGTTGTCGACGTGGCTGGAGAGATAAGATAGGCCATGGAGGTGACGTGGCGCTAATGTAGCCGAGGAGATAAGGTGGGGTCGCAGAGGTGATGCGGCGCTAACGTGGCTGATGAGATAAGGTGGCCACGTAGGTGACACATGGCATATGGGGCCAGCTCAACCATAATCCGAAGATGGAGTACAAATACAGTACAAAAACCTTGTATTTTGTTTTATTTTGTATGTATTTATACTATACATATTTGCATTTTTACTCATTCTAAACTGAGCTTGATAACTGGTGAACGGGAAATGGTAACTAGCAAGTGGGAACAACCTTAAATCGAAATTTCCAAATATAAAAATGAGAGCCCATTTCCTCTAAAAAATGGGTGGCAATTCTATTTCTGTGAGCCATCCATGAGATTCTCAAAGCTCACAACCACCCTTCGGTGACCCCAAATGACACAGAGCACATGCACTGGACCCTTGGAAGTAGAAAACACTTCGCTAAGACACAAGGGGTTGGAACCATTACCTAGTGAATACTAATTACACAAGGTAGCCGCACAGTCACTTGGAAGTGTTTCTTGATAAAATGCACTTTTTCAAGATATAAAGGGGCTAAAAAAAATCAAATCTAACTGCGAACGAAAAGCTTGTCTCTTGACAAAATGCTTCCTATCAAGAAACAGGGGGGCTAAAAATCATACAAGAACCGACCAGTCCTAACATATGATGCACTCCAAAATAGACACACCACTAGCAACATTTTTGTTGTGGCTCATTGTGACATTAGCAACTGCACTATCCGTTCAAGTAGTAAAGTAGTGAATAAAGTATCGTTTCCACGAGGATTTAGGAAACAATTACCAATACTAAATTGGACACTTCTTATCTGATCAACAATAAATCAAAACTTTATTCAAAAGATAAAAATCCTAAACTAAAATCTATTTAAATTATTGGCCCAATTGCTTTCAATTCAGGTTAGAAGAGTAAGCAGTTAATGTTAATCTCAGAATTCAGCAATTAATCAAATTGAATCATTCGAATAGATTGTGATTGAGCCTTAGTTTGGCATACCCCAAGGTCATGAACATCCTCTCTCAAGCGCATATTCATCCTATGCATGAGTGACGGTTCTTCTATCTCTAGCAAGAATCTAATCATTAATGCATGCATTTCTTCAAACACTTCTAAGGCATCAATTCAAATCTGAATTGATCACGAACTGAATTGTGCAAGCTATCTCTAACCTTGCATGCAATTCAGTTCTTGAATAGTAGATTTGAATTCCTAGAGTCTTTCTCAAGCACTTTAAAAAATCCAAGCTTAGATCAATTCGACCAATATGAAAATTTACAGATATGAATTCTCTTTTAAGCAATTCAGATCTTGCAATCTCAGATATGAGAATTCAAATATGAGTTTTTGAAAGTTTAATTGGCTAAATTGATCTACAATTAACCCCTATTCAAGAAACTTCAAGAACAATTCACATTCATTTGAATAAATAAAAAAGAAATTGATTGCTGAACTGAAATTTTACAAACTTAATTACATCAAGAAAGAATGGAAGAGGGAGAGAGAGAAATTTACATCAAAGGAAGCTAAATTCGAATCAAAGGAAAATGAAACTAAAAAGGAATTAATTACATTAGATCTCTGAATCAAAAACCCCTAAATTCAAATTCACATTCTTCTCTTCTTGCTAGTTTGAACTCCTTCAGCCCTTCTTCTTCTCCTTCTTGCGCCTACCCCTTCTTCTCTTCTCTTCTCTTCAAGGTGTTCGAACCCCTAGAGATGGGAGAGCCTTGAACTCAAGCAAATGAACACCTTCCCTCCTTCTAGAGGCCTCATTATATAGATTTTCAAGGGGACTCTTGCCCATTCTTGAAGCCTCTAGAATGGGGTGTATTACACCCCCTTCTTGAACTTTCTAGAGTTCTTTTAAAAGCCTTCTAAGGATTTCCGCCTCTAGCTCTTTGGGCTGCACTTAGGCTCCCTCTTAGCACATGATAGTTACACTCTAGGCTGCTCTTTTGGGCTGAGAATGAACCTTCTCTACTGGGCCGAATTTTACTTTTTGCTAGGCTTTCTTTTCTTGAGTTTTTTCAAGGAATCAACTTGTACTTCTCGGGCCGAAGTGTGCTCTCTTGCTTCCATAACCGGGCTAGGATGAATTTGGTCTTTTTTGACCTTCTTTTCTAACCTTTTGCCTTCTTTTTCTTGGATTAATTACCCCTGAAATCTTTTCTTAGCATTAAGCTAAATTAGGGCAAAATTAAATAAAATTGGCATAATAATCCATTCTAAGACCTCATAAATTATAGATAAATTGTATGTTCATCAAATACCCCCACACTTAAGCTTTTGCTTGTCCTCAAGTAAAGACATCAGCCATAAACTGAACATTCCCCTCCTCTATTCTCACCATTTACCGGGTGAATTTTTAGGATAGAAATGCATTGAGTAGTCGGGGAACTTTTGTAAGTGTTCAGCTCTTATTCTTGTAAACTACCATTTAACACATGTATAAGATCCAAGGAAAGGAGAATATGAATTTCTTCAAAGTCCAACCTTCACTCCCAATCAATATATAAATCAGCTCCTTAATTGTCAAAGTTAATAATCAAATTGCACTACGTTTCACATCTGTAACTATATCTTAATGAGAGTTCAACTTTAGTATGCCCCTTTGAACCTTAGCTGTCACCATAATTACTTATTTCTAGGGGTGAATGCATTTTATGCCCCGTCTCACCCTTTTTTTCTTCTTTTAGTGTGTGTGCATTTTATGCTCCATCTCACACTCTTCTTTTTTTTTTTTTTTGGTGTGAGTGCATCTTATGTTCCATCTCACACTGGTCACAGTGTATAGGTGGAACTTTTTGCCCAAATCAGTCATGAAACCAGTCTTTATTGAAGATGATACAGTATATAGGTGAAGTTGATTCAGCAACATAGTTTTCAGCAAAACTGCAACCCAACTGCTTAGATCAAACTAGGGAAGGTGAGCCTAAAATTCCTTTGAATTTTTCTTGAAAAAATTAGAAGAAAACTGATCTCTATCAATCCTTGAAAGCCTAGGTCGTGATAGAGTTTCTTGGGAGATATAAGAGAACGAGAGAGAGAGAGAGAGAGAGAGTTGTGTTTTAGTCTGATTCGCTCTCTTCTTCTTTTATCTCCTTATAAAGCACTCTCCAATAAAATTAGGAGATTATCCAAATCTAATTTGGATCTGGACTTTATCAAGAGATAATCCTTATCCTCTTAAGAGGGTGGGTGCTCCATACCCATTTCTAAACCCGGATTTGACCCAGAAGTTGTCATGTGACAACTTACTTAATCTTATTAATTATGGGCCTTAGGCCCATTTCCTTCAAAGGCTCATGACCCAAGGTGTTGCATGGCTTACTTAGGCTTGATTTGTATGGTGTGGGACCCCACAATGACCACACATAAGTCTACATGGGTTCAGTCCAGCCTCTGTGAAAAAGTTTGGCTGATTTCATTGTTAAACGCAGTATACCCCCGAGTACATCACTATGGGTTTAATATGGGTTCAACATTTACATTTAAATGATCATTGAATTCAGCCATTTTATGAAGACCCAAGGATAATGAACTTAAGTAAAATAAAGCTCATCAGGTAATCAGCCCTTAATAGTCTCTTACACTTAACCTCTCAGCCCATAATGATCATCACAACACCGCCTAATAGGGAATGACCTCTCCCCTAACTGCAAGGTAGAGTGTCACACTCTTTGTTCAGATGGATCCCGGAAATTAAAACCTTTCGCAAACATTTTTCAGAAAGCATATATATATACATATATATTTGCAAAACCAAATTTCAAACACAATTGAAATCTACTACCGGTAGTTTAGGTTTCCATCAGATAGAGTGTAAGCCCTATCATTCACTTTGTCCGACAAAGGGGCCGATCCTATCACTATGATCGCTCACTCAGATGAATTCTTATATTGCCCCAACATCCCCAAGTTTTGACCCTTGATGGATCTCACTAATTGGCATATCAAAGACAACCAAATGCAACACCTAGTGTAGTACCATAATCAAGTCTAGGGGTTATGTGTAACTTTCCAATTTTGCCCATCAATCTCCAAGGTCCAGGGCGTAATTGGAATATGGTCCGGGTTTAGTGTTTCATCCAAACACACACTACATGTGCTTTGGGTATAACCTTAGCAACTGAGACAAGCTGCCCTAACTTGGTAGCACATCAGTGTTAGCCTTGGCAGGATAAACTTCCCAAGTCTATCCAATGGCTGAGAACATTTTAAACTAACACGAGTCTCGTAAGTGTCTAGTTTAAGGGGTAATTATACATAAACATACCAATATCAACATGAAACAATAATGTACTTTTATTCATTTACAATAAATGTATCTGTACATCAATCTGATTGGAGGTAAGGGCATATACTGTCTAACACGATGAACCCATAACTCATCATAGGCTTGCAATGAGTTCAAAGCCATCACGAACTTACGATGGACTTAAGAACTACTATGTGTTTGCGACAAGCCAAAGTTACTCGTGATGAGACAACCAGCAGATGACGGAGCAATTAAGCAAACGCTTCAGACTAGCTCTAATGTCATCCATGCCAAGTCAATACAAGAGATCCGTAAGGGGAAGTAGTGCACGTATGTCATGAGAATCCTCAGACTAAAGGAAACTTTGTCCTAGGAATATCTCACCTGGCATGTGGTGAACCGCCAATAGTATCCTCCTGACAATCGACATTAAATCAAGGATTCCATTTCCAAGTAAGAATAAAACCCCATTTTGGCTTCTTTTGCTTTAGAGCCTTAGAGTTTCCCCTTATAAAAAGGGGAATATACCATAATTGACACACGATTCTATCAACCCCGATACCTCTGTCCACCTTTGCTACCCAATGTCCCTCGGCCTTTCTTCATCCTTCAAGGATACCACCACACTTTGCTTTACCACCCCACTTACACGTTGCATTCATGCTACGGTTCACCTTCATCCCTCCCTTCTTGAATGGTCCCTTTCAGCAATCTACTGTCACCCTAATAGAACAAGACAACCCATAACCTAGACGGAACTTAAACAATTGGCCAACAACACCACTAGGCCATGGATTTGGGTGGGAGATTTTAATGCTATCACTGATCCATCTGAAAAGAAAGGGGGTCAAACTTCGAATGGTCATAAAATAGAAGAGTTTTGAGAGGTAATAAATGATTGCAACATGATGAACCTTGGGTTTGGTGGTCAATAGTTTACATGGACAAATGGGCAGCGAAGCATCAGGAACGTTAAGGCCAAACTTGATTGTATTCTTGCCAACCCAAGATGGAGAATGCTCTACCCAAGACCTAAGGTGATGCACTAACCTAGGATGTCGTCTGAGTTGTCTGAGCACTGCCTTGTTTTGATTGACATTATAGGTATGAATTCAAACCCTATTTTCAGAATCAAACACATGTGGCTTATTGACAACTCATTCAAAGAAGTGATGAGACTAGAAGGTATATAGTGTTTGCTGCTAATGCCCTTCCTTCTCTTGCCAAGCCTTGGAATGAGTCATTTTGGTAACATCTTTAGAAAAAAAACATCTTTGCACTGTTAGACAGTGTATGCCCTTAGCTCAAATCAGATTGATGTACCGATGCATTTATTGTAAATGAATAAAAGTATATAATTGATTCATTTTATATTTGGTGTGTTTCTGTGTAATTACTCTTAAACTGGACACTTATGAAACTTGTGTTAATTTAGAATGTTCTTAGCTATCGGATAATCTGTCTTCGATATGCCAATCAGTGAGATCCTTAGAGAGGGTCAAAACCTAGGTATGTTGGGGCAGTATGAGAATTCATTCGAGTGGGTGATTATAGTGACAGGATCAGCCCTTTGTTGGACAAAGTGAATGATTGGGGCTGCACTCTCTCTGATGGAAACCAAAACTGCCGGCAGTCGATTTCAACTGTGTTTGAGATTTGCTTTTTTGCAAAAGGTTTTAAATCCCGGGATCCATCCGAGCAGAGAGTGCAACACTATACCTTGCAGCCAAGGGAGAGGTCCTCTCTTGTCGGACGGTGCTTGATTATTAAGGGCTGAGAGGTTAAGTGTAAGACCATTTAAGACTTTTATACCCGATGGACTAATTTGACTTAAGACCATAGTCCTTGGGCCTTCATAAGATGGCTAGACTTAAGGACTATTTAGTGTAAATGTTGGGCTCATGAAGAGCTCATACTGATAGATTTAGGGGTTCACTGTGAATTCAACCAGGTTTTGTCACAGAAGCTAGGTTGAATCCATATGACTTTTGTAAGGTCAATGTTAGGGTCCCATGTCATACAAAGAGAGCCAAGTTAACCAGCAATTAATAAAAAGACATGAGCCACCTGCTTAATAGGCCTAAAACCCAAAGATTAATTGGATTAATCAGTATGGGCGAATTTGGGTATTGATATGGGTTTGGATCAACGGATAAGGATAAGAGGATAAGTCTTATCCACTTAAAGAGTCCAAATCCAAATACTGATTTGGATTAGGAAACTCTTAATTAGATTAGGAGATAAACTCTTTAAGATCTATATAAAAGGAGGAGGGCGAACTGCTCCAAGTTTACACCCTGCTCTCAGTTCTCCCTCTCTCCTTCTGCTCTTGCCACCCTAATCCTAATTCGATGTCCATTCTTGAACTGATAGAGATCAGTTCTGATTCTGATTTTTGCAAGAAAATATCATATTTAATTCGTACTCACCTCCCTTGCTTGATCCAAGTTATTGGATTGCAGTTCTTGCTAAAGGACTGCATTGCTGAACCTGCTTCATCTCAAGCTACGTCATTTTCAGTGGAAGTGGGTTTTGGTACCCTCTTTAGGCGTGAACACCTACTTTGGGAGTTACACGTGTGGATTCCGTATTAGGTATTGCTCTTTCTTTCTTTTGATTTTAGATCTGGTTCGGTTTGGTGCAAGAACGATCCTTGAAAAATGTAGTTTTTCTAAAACTGGAAATACGATTTCTAGAAGGGAGAAAAGAAATTTTTGAAATTTTGCCTAACCACCCTGCATGGTTCAACCATCCATATTATTAGACCTGTTCATGGGTTGGGTCGGGCTTTCACTCTGTATTAACAATTTTTTCTAAGGCCCGAGCCTGAGCCCGGCCCGACCATCGGGCCTACAACTTGGGCCTGAGCCCGTCCCTCATAAGGCCCGAGCTCGAAATTTAGCCTATGCTATTACTATTGCTGAAGTGACTGAATATATATATATATATATAGAGAGAGAGAGAGAGAGAGAGAGAGAAATTATAAAGAAAAAAGAAAAAAATGTATATATTAAATTATAAATATATATATTTTAATAAATATTATATTATTTATATATTTTATATAATACATAAAATACATATTATGTATTTTATAAAATATATAATATTGAGTCAGGCCGGGCCAGGCTCGGGCCGGGCTTTTTTGACAAATCCCGAGCCCGGCCCGAAACACAATCGGGCTTACTGTGTTAGGCCCGAGGTCAGGCCTGTGGGCCTAATTACATGACCAAACCCGACCGGGGTGCGGATCGGGCCGGGCCGGTCCATCGGACTACCCGGCCCATGAATAGGTCTAGATCTCCCTTCCCTTCATGTACTAAGAGACTAGAAGGCATATATAGTGTTAGCTCGAAACTAGGCCTTCATGTTTCCTCTCTAAGTTTCAATCAAACCTTCAAAATGAATATCCTTAAGCTAGAGGAAAATCATGTGGAGCCAGAAGGCTAGAGTAAACTGGCTAAAAATGGCGACATTAATACAAGATTTTTTTTTTCACATTGTAGTCCATTAAAAGAGGGCATGCTAAGAGATCTAGGCCCTCAAGGATAACCAAACTTGGATAAATAACCTGAACAACCTGAAGAATTTGTGCCTAAATCACTTTAAAAACTTATACTCCTCCACATACTTTAGCAGTGGGGGTAATGACTTAGAGCCAGTGATCAGCAAGATCCCAACAAATACTGGAGAGTGGTTCCACCAAGTCACTGACTGGGAAATAAAATAGGTCGTATGGTCTTTACCAAATAACACGAGACCGGGATTGAACAGAAATACAGTAGAGTTCTTGAAAAAGTACTGGAATATTTTAGGATCTACTTTCACAGGGGTTGTTAAGGAGTGCTTTGATAATGGAGCTATTCTCAAAGAGTTCAACAAATCAACGATTACCCTTTCTAGTGTTCCGTCACCTGCTATGCAAATTTTCTGGATCCCCAACTCCAATAGTCAAAAAAATGGAACAAATTAGGCAAAATTTCTTATGGGGTTCATCACTAGACAAACGTATAATTCATTTGGTTAGTTGGAATAAACTCACCCTCCTGCAGCTTTTAGGAGGCCTGGGTAACTTTAGAGACACTAACCTTGATTTCCTAACTAAACTAGCTTGGTGTCTCATCTCCAAGCAAGAGGACATGTGGGCAAGAGTGGTAATTAGCAAATATAGGTTGAACAACCTGAATTTAGATACTGTGAATAGGCCTATAGATTCCTGGATCTGGAAAAGGCATGTGCAAAGGGTTTAAGATTCTTAGGGATAGGCTGATTAGAAACATCAGAAATGGACAAAACACAAATCTGAAAAAAAAAATAAAGGATATCATCTCCCCGACCGGAAACTGGAAGAACACGAAGAACAGAGAGGTAACACCAAAATCAGTGTACAAGTTCTTAACATGTCCAAACTAACCCATTATCACTGTAGTGATTAAAAGCATATGGATATCATCATGCTAGCCTCGTGTGAAATTTTTTATGTAGTTGCTATACTACGGTAGGTTCGCTTTCCGCAACTTTTTAGTCAGGCATGGGATGATGTTTTCTGAGGAGTGCCCTCTTTACATGAGGAACTGGGAATCTATTGACCAAGAAATGTGACTTCATTAAGAATGTCTGGGACGAATTACCAATCAATGATACATGATGAGGGGTAATCTGGCCCGATCTATCAACACCTGGATACATGGAAACGATCTGCTAACTGGATAATGATTTAGCATTCCCTACCACTTCAACAGGCCAGGTCAGCTCGGGTGCTTCAGGCACCTCGGCCAAGACTGAGGTCCGAGTAGCTTGTGATGGCCCAACTTGCCGAGGTGACACATAGCCAACTTCTAGAAGCTAGTTAGCTGTCTTCGACCTCTCTGGGATCACACTGCACATCTGCAACCCTTATCTTTATCCCGCCCGGATCGGACGGACTTGATAAGCCTTATCAATTCACACGAAGTCCACCTTTGAGTGTAGAACAGATTCCTAGCAGCAAGGGCCCGGATCGGACGGACTTGTTTCGTAAGACCTACGGCAACTCACCTATATAAGGGCACCAACCCTAACATTACAAGGTATGCGTGATTATTTGCTCACTAGCCTTCTAGCTTACAAGCCTTCAACTCGCGTTACGGACTTAAGCATCAGAGCACCCACACTGGGTAAGCCACCCTATGTCCTCTAAGTATTCTTTTCTTGCAGTTCGACTGGCCAATTAAGTGGACAGACATCCGGGCTGCCCTCCAGCTAGGAGCATTCAGATCGTGCACCATCAATACCCTTACAACAAACATGGATATCAACTTCAAATACTGGATGAAGCATAACTTGACAACATATAACCACCAGAACTTGACTTTATTCTGCTACCTCAACCGGCAGATTTGGAGAGGATGGAATAACCAAGTTTTTAACAACATGAACCCAAACCCAAAATATGTAGCCTTCTTGATCAAAAGTCTTGTATAAAATTTCCTTCATGCTCAACCATATGGGCCCCTTGACGAGAAGAATAACAACAAATGCTGGAAGGACATCTATTGAAAACATCATATGGCCCCCATTTAGATGGCGGGTCAACATGGGTCGAATGATCCTTTAGGGGTCAGGGCGGGGTTGGGTCGAGGGTCCCAATGGGTTGGTCATAGAGGGTCAGGGTCAGTTGGGTCAAGGAAAGTGTCAAAAGATTCAAAGCCGAGTTCACATCTCCACTCCACAACATCCCACAACACATCCCCACCGTGTATTGAAAACATCTCCTGATGATGGCATCATCGATTCTAGTACTATCATCGGGAGATGTTCCCAATACACGACAGAGATGTGTTGTAGGACGTTGTGGAGCGGAGATCCCAGTCTCCTCAAAACCATCGAATGAAGTCTTTCTCTTCCGCCAGTTGCCATCGTCAACTTGCCTGTTAGGGTTTCTCCGTTCTGCCATTAGAGAGAAGCTTCAATGCCATTTTCTTGCCAATATTGGAAGGCCGATTAAACAATGCCCATCGCCACCAATAGATCTTTCCACCTCTGAGTCTCTGACTGATGGAGCTCGTCGGTTGCCATCTCTGTTCTTTCTTCCACCCCTCAAATGCCGACAAATCGGTTGCTGCCTCTATTCTTCTTCTTCTTCCACCTTTGTTACTTCTTTCGCCTCTCTTATTTCTTCCGCCCTTTCAGATGCCGACAAACCAATTGCCGCATCTATTCTTCTTCTGCCTGTGTTCTTTCTTTTTCTATTTCGAGAATTTTGTTTTTTATGGATAACGATGAGGCTCTGGTATTGTATGGGTTGGAGCCCTGCATCCAAGTTTTTCTCTAGAGATCTGATCGACTGTAGCAACTTACCGTTTTAACGATGAGGTTCTAGTAATGTATGCCTCTAGAGCTCACGGACACAAGGTTTAAAGTATGGAAACGTAAGTTGTATTGAAAAAATAATTTGGAGAGACACATTGGGTTACACTTTGGATACATATAGGTACAGATGAAAAATTAAGATGCCCATAAATATGTTAAATGTTTAAATAAATTCTAAAAAATATATTAATAGCGATAGCTACAAGTTTTATATGATTGTAAATAAGTTATTTAAAAGTAAAAAGCTGTAATTTAATGGTTTATATAAAATTCGAGATATCGGGAATTAGTAACTATTGACAAATGATGGAATAACTAAAATGTGAAAAAAAACTAAAATGTATATTGATATACATTAGTTTTAAAATAATCAATAATTTATCTTTATATTTACTAATACGTAAATTTTAATAATTAATTCTAACATTTATTGATAAGCATACACTAAGAAAAAGAGAAATTTTACTTAAAAAAAATGCATAAACATATAACAAGCAAATGGGCGTGGCTTAGTAGTGAACCTTTAATTGTTAAAGCGTAATGGCTAAGGTTTGAATCTTGGTATTGCTAATTTTGTAGTTTTATACTAACAAAACGAATTTAATGAGAAAGAGGGTTATTAATTGACGAAATTAATGAAAAGAGAATTCCAATTAGGTGCTAAAATTGAAATTCAAATTTAAAATTATGCATTAAGTATGAGAGTAATTAACAAAATGAAATTTGAATTATGCATTAATTCAAATTCAAATTTTGGAACCGTATCGGCCTATACAGACCTGAAACAATCCGATACATACGAAAATGAACACTATAGATAATTTCTATGTGTTCTGTGTATCGGACTTGTATCGAAGCGATAAGTATCGGCCGATACAATCCGATACGTTGCGAAATTTTGAACCTTGCACAGACGCATCCAAACTTTTAGTTTACCATTTTTCTTTGAATTTCTTGCACATTTTATATTTTTTCTATTTTCTTGCATTCTTATGTTTTTATATAATTTTAGTGTTTTAATAATTTCTGTAGTTTTTTTGCAATTTACACATTTTCTTGTAATTTTTTTGTTCTTTATTTGTAATCTGTGTTTTTTATAACTTTTGTTGTTTTTATAATTTGTTATGATTTACGGAAATTTCTTTTTTTTTTCATTTTTTATATTTTTCTAAATCTGAAAATTTCATTTTTTTTGTATTTTTTGCAGTTAAGTACGGGAGTAATTGAAATTCAAATTTAAAATTATGCATTAAGTACGGGAGTAATTAACAAAATGAAATTTGAATTATGCATTAATTCAAATTCAAATTTTGGAACCGTATCGGCCTATACAGACCTGAAACAATCCGATACAGACCGATACATACGAAAATGAACACTATAGATAATTTCTATGTGTTCTGTGTATCGGACTTGTATCGAAGTGATAAGTATCGGCCGATACAATCCGATACGTTGCGAAATTTTGAACCTTGCACAGACGCATCCAAACTTTTAGTTTACCATTTTTCTTTGAATTTCTTGCACATTTTATATTTTTTCTATTTTCTTGCATTCTTATGTTTTTATATAATTTTAGTGTTTTAATAATTTCTGTAGTTCTTTTGCAATTTACACATTTTCTTGTAATTTTTTTGTTCTTTTTTGTAATCTGTGTTTTTTATAACTTTTGTTGTTTTTATAATTTGTTATGATTTACGGAAATTTCTTTTTTTTTCATTTTTTATATTTTTCTAAATCTGAAAATTTCATTTTTTTTTGTATTTTTTGCAGTTAAGTACGGGAGTAATTGAAATTCAAATTTAAAATTATGCATTAAGTACGGGAGTAATTAACAAAATGAAATTTGAATTATGCATTAATTCAAATTCAAATTTTGGAACTGTATCGGCCTATACAGACCTGAAACAATCCGATACAGACCGATACATACGAAAATGAACACTATAGATAATTTCTATGTGTTCTGTGTATCGGACTTGTATCAAAGCGATAAGTATCGGCCGATACAGTCCGATGCGTTGCGAAATTTTGAACCTTGCACAGACGCATCCAAACTTTTAGTTTACCATTTTTCTTTGATTTTCTTGCACATTTTATATTTTTTCTATTTTCTTGCATTCTTATGTTTTTCTATAATTTTAGTGTTTTAATGATTTCTGTAGTTTTTTTGCAATTTACACATTTTCTTGTAATTTTTTTGTTCTTTATTTGTAATCTGTGTTTTTTATAACTTTTGTTGTTTTTATAATTTGTTATGATTTACGGAAATTTCTTTTTTTTTTTCATTTTTTATATTTTTCTAAATCTGAAAATTTCATTTTTTTTTTGTATTTTTTGCAGTTAAGTACGGGAGTAATTGAAATTCAAATTTAAAATTATGCATTAAGTACGAGAGTAATTAACAAAATGAAATTTGAATTATGCATTAATTCAAATTTAAATTTTGGAACCGTATCGGCCTATACAGACCTGAAACAATCCGATACAGACCGATACATACGAAAATGAACACTATAGATAATTTCTATGTGTTCTGTGTATCGGACTTGTATCGAAGCGATAAGTATCGGCCGATACAATCCGATACGTTGCGAAATTTTGAACCTTGCACAGACGCATCCAAACTTTTAGTTTACCATTTTTCTTTGATTTTCTTGCACATTTTATATTTTTTCTATTTTCTTGCGTTCTTATGTTTTTCTATAATTTTAGTGTTTTAATGATTTCTGTAGTTTTTTTGCAATTTACACATTTTCTTGTAATTTTTTTGTTCTTTATTTGTAATCTGTGTTTTTTATAACTTTCGTTGTTTTTATAATTTGTTATGATTTACGAAAATTTCTTTTTTTTTCATTTTTTATATTTTTCTAAATCTGAAAATTTCATTTTTTTTTGTATTTTTTTTTGCAGTTTCTGCATTTTTCTATATTTTCTACAATTTTCTATTTTTATGTGAAATGATACTTTTATTTAACTTTGTAATTATTTTTCTCTATAATTTTTTTTATGTTTTACATGTATTATATTTATCATTTTTAGTATTTTTTGCATTTTTATTTTTATTTGAAAAATAATTTTTAAACTTTTTATCAATTTTATTTTTCTATATATATAGATTTTTAGTTTTATCATTTCAATTTTTATATTTTATGTTTTCTCATAGGTTGGATCAGGATGAGTCATATAAGTGGGTCAGGGTGGGTCATATGGGTGGGTCTGGGTCAAGGTTAGGGTGGGCTATGACCTACTAAGATCAATAAATATGGATGGATAGTGGGTCAGAGGGTCAATATGGGTGGATTGTTACTCAACCCACACCCAACTCAATTCATCCATTTACCATCCGTAATCTCAAAGAAGGAATTTCTGAGCTCATGTGTAGGAGTTGGAGCGTGAAGGTGCAACCAATTGATGCAAATTTCCTTGCTAAGTTGGGATGGAGTTTGATGTAGCGCAATTTGGTGCTTCCTGGTGGAGGACAGCTTGGACATCAGGCTAGTGAGGTTGCCTAATCGAGCTGCAAGACAAGTATGTCAAAGTGTCCGGGGTGCTTTACCCGGTGTGGGCACTCTGATGCTTAAGTTAAGAGATTTGGAGGTTTTGAGAGAGCCGAAAGTTAGATTGCAAGAGAATTCAGAGAGCTGAGTCACGTGTACCTTGTGAGACTAGAATCAAGGCCTTTATATAGGTGAGTTGCCGTAGGCCTCATGATACGTGTCTAAGATCATTGGCTCGTCTGATCCGGAGTTGGTTTCGCACCCGAAGATGGATTCCACATAAGCTGATAAGGCTTATCCAGGTCCGTCCGAATCGGGCGGGGAGAAGATGAACTCCGCTGATGTGGTGCCGTGATCTCGAGGATATCGGAGGCAGCTAGCTTGCTTCTAGATAGGGGTTATGCGGCACCTCGACAGATCGATGTATATAGTTGAGCTACTCAAGCATCAGCCTATCTGGGTGACTTGAGGTGCATGAGGTGACTGGGATCACTGAAGTCACCGAGGTGGCTGAGGTGTCACCACATCATTCTGTCACTCCATGTGTCATCACATCATTTGACGGGCCAAATTGTCCCTCATCAGAGTTCAAAACACATTCAAATATTCCCAGTAAATTTTTTTTTTCGCTTTTGCTTGCTAATGTTGTTGGAGTGTCTACTCCTTGGTTATGTCATGAATTAGTTTTGTTGTTTTGTTTCTTTTGCTTGTTGATGCTCTTAGACTCCAACCGCATAAGAATTTTCAATTGTAGATGTTACATGTTGGATGAATTGGGATTTGCTCCTCATAGCATGCCTCACAACAACATCCCACCCTATATTAGGAACATCTTCCCATGAATAATAACTTCAAGGATGGGAGATATTCCCAATATGTGGCCAGAACATGTTGTGAGGTCGGTGTGGGGCGCACAAAGTGAGAAGCAGATGCAGATCCGGACTCTAGTTGGATAAGAACTCAGATCTGCTGCCAACCAAATACTCCCAACAATTCCCAAATCACCATTGCACAGGAACATCTTTCCATGAAAATGACAAGGGAGATGTTTCCAATGTGCAACTGCAATGCCACTTGGCACACTGTTGGAGCCAAGGCCAAGACATGTATCCATTCATACCACCAGCGCAATCCAGATCACCTGTCAATAAAACATGTTTCAATCCTCTACCAACATGATCTCACACCGCACATCGTTACTTGTTATCCCAATTGCCACGCGCGCCACGGAGAATCAAAACTCCCATGCTTTCAGCATTCCTGGTCAATTTTTTTAGGGCTATTGTAATTTCTCCGAATAAAGTTCAACAGAATAGTTCTATCGTTTGGATTTCCACGTTGTCAAGATGATTCCGTATAAAAATAAAGAGCTGGATGTTGGAATAGCTTTCCTTTTATAAGCAAGGTGATGAAACGTCACTATTTGCTTGTCGTTTACAGAAAAGTAGAGACTATAGATTGAAATTTGAAAACCACGACAAGCGGTTGGTTATACACTTGTACAGTTCTACTTCAACCCAATCCACCAAACTCACCAAGTCTCTCAGATCTGCCCATCTCCTCCTCCTACTATGTTAAAATATCTAATCTGAAGCCTCTGAAGGAGAGAGCCCATTCGTAATTCATATTCATTGCCCAGGAGGGGAACTCGTTTTCATTTTTTGATTCACCGAGACAGAGGAGGAAATCGAGATCCGAAGAGAGAGAAGGAGAAAGATGTGTTGTTGTTGCGGGGGTAAGATGTGCAGACTGTGTACGTGTTTGATCTTGGTGGTGATATTGATCGGGCTGATCTTCGGGTTTGGAGTGTTCAAGCATGGATTTCAGAAGTTGAAGAATACGTTGCACGATGACTACATTTATCCAGGAAGCGTTGGAGTTGGAAGGACCAATGGCGCCGTATTCTCTCCCTCGGGAAGACCATTCTTGGGCTATGGAGCCCCTCCCGTGCCACTCTAGGGTTTCTCCTTGTCTTCTTTTTCTTATTATTCTTATTAGCGTCATGATTTTTCCCCTATTTGGATGGATTCTGAGAATGCGTGAAGACTGTTGGAATTTCTTTGACATGCTAGCTTTTGTTATTAGAATATGAGATTTCTAGGGTTATTTTCTGCATACCCTTGATTTTATCATATGTAGTGGAATGGACCTGCCATTTTCTAGGGTTATTAATTTTCCATTCCGGATTCTGAAACATGTTAAATACAAGGAATTAAGCTTTCTCAGAAGCCAAGAAAGCAGTAAACAATTTACCTTTCCAACGATTAAAAAAAAAACCGTCGAAGAAGAAATCTAAAATCTTTCTTCCACTCGTCTCTACACCCTACAGTTTACAATCACGATTTTTTTTCCTCGCTAGTCGGCTCATTTATAAACTTCCAGAGAAGATTAAACCCAGGAATCTTCTGACAAGTCTCTCTACATTTGGGAATGGGGAATTTGGGAAAGGGAGTTTCGTTAATTGTGATTCAAAAGTGCCTCTGGGGAAGAAGGCTCCTTTCCAAGTCAATGTGGGTCACTGATGTAGATTTTAGGTGCCAAGCTTTTAAGTAGATAAACCAAGGCGCGTTTCTATTGGTGTAGGGAGCAGAAAATAGCCGTATTTTTGTCCCCCATCACCTCAACCATGGATGATGCTTGATACTTCATTATCCACAGAAATGAATCCTAGGCATGGAGGTTGGAGCTACTATGAATCACGCTATGCCATCTTTCATTTGCTGCCAAAAAAATGACATTCATTTGGCATGCACAACTTTCATAGGTCATACATACATACATCTAGTACTAATAGTACTATGAGAGCATTTATTTTGCCCTTAGAATGTTGCACTAGAAATTCAGCCTTATCTCTACATTCTATCTATGGACGAAGAGTACTTGGGGTGAGGGGCTCCGCCATTGTATCTCAGAAGTCGGGATTAGGACCTAAAAGGCCTTGTCAGGGAATGCTACGGTGGGGGTACTTCTCTGAACTTCCTTCTAGTTCTAGTTGCCATTCACTGATTCATCATGGCTATCTTCTAATTGCCATCCGCTGATTCATCATTGCTATCAACTCCCTTAAGGCTGTGTTTGTACTCTGATTCACTTTTTGACAACATTACATTTATACATTGACAAATGACAGGTCAATGCATATTTACATTGATAATAAAACGTATATAAAGAAATACGGACAGGCTCAATGCAGATTTCTAATTTCCATTGTAGAGTTATAAATGTTCAAAAGGTCAAAAACCCCCACTCTATCCATCAATTCCCGCCTGTGAATTGACATCAATTCTAAGCTGGCACCCACCCCTACTGTACTTTAGGCCTAAAGATTCTGACTCTGGGTTAAACTATCATTTTCCCAAAAGTATATCAATAAAAAAGAAGTAACTTTGCATTCATTTTTTATAAAAAAAAGCACATGTTTTATTGAAATTCGCGTTAGTATCCATTACAGCTCAAAGTCTGTTTGGTAAGAAGATAAATTTGTCGGTGCAAAACTAACTCAAGTTTGCAATTTATATGAATCGATTTACAATTTGTATATTTGCATTCACACTTATTTGCATCATTTCTAAACGCAGCCTAAGCGTTTCAAGAAAAAGAGAAGAGAAACCATAAGACTTGTTTCAAATGCTGGCCAGATATTCTGGAAAATGGTCAAAGCAAATTAAGCACTTTTTAATGCATGAAAAGATGAATTAGGTCGATTCTCTGTCCACAATCCACACCACAAAAGGATGTCTTACTGCCAATTCTTTTTTCTTTATTGGTAGGGAATAGAGATTAAAAGTTGGGGGTGCAACTTTGGAGTTCTGATGAATTGTGCATTAATATTGATTTGATGCACCGAGAAATAAAATAGGGAGAAGTATAAACAGGCCCAATACAGATTTCTGATTTCTACTGCAGAACAATAAACATTTAAAAGGTTAAAACCCACACTCTATACACCCATACCTGTCATGAATTAGCATCAATTCCAAGCTGACACCTACTCCAAATGTACTTATAACATTGCTTAGAATTAAAACTTCAGAGTTCTCATTAATATTGATTTGACTGCACCCAGAAATAAAATATGGCATTGCCTGGAATATCCTACTGCCAATTCGGCAATTACTTTTGTATGGGGTCTGTTCTCATTGCGGGCGATGGCATTGTTAAAAGAAAAAGAAAAAATCTAGAGATGAAATTATCAACTAGGAAATGTGAAGGATTGGCCCAAGGACTCCTTTTCTTTTATTATAAATGATATCTTTTTAATTACAATGATCTGTCTGTGAACTTTGTTAGTCGCTTCGGAAATGAGGCAGCTCATGCCTTAGCTTTTCGTGGTTTTGATTGCAGTGTATTCTTTCATATAAACCATTAAATTAAAACATGTATTTCTTGTGCAATTTATACCTTATTGACAATTATTTCAATCTTAGATTCAGTCTATATTGTATTTGTGGGATTTGTGAAAACATCCAAACGTAACCAGATCTTTCCATAGTATCCATAAGCATCCAGAGCATACCATGATACATGTTGCAGCATACCAATCAATGCCGATATGGCGATATCTAAGGATGTTTCTTCCATCTAGCCATCGGTCATTGATTAGGTCATGGTCAAGGTTTGAGGGTAGGTCAGAATCTGGAACCAACTTACTTATCAGCATACTACAGGAGCATGTAGTATTAAAGTGTATTAAAGTTCTGGTTAAATTGAACTGGAGGGGGGGGGGGGAGCAGTGAAGTAAGTTTCCTTGACATGTAGATACAATTTGACTGAATGAAACTCAAATTTACAAGCAATCAAGTAATCAATCAACAGGAAAAAAAAGGGAATTGTACAGATATTTAACGTTAACCATATTTCAGAAATCAATGCCTAGATCCCTATAGTAGAACAACTAGTCCACGCAACCAGAAGATATACTGTCACTATAAAACTAGTAGAAGGGGTTTGACTTGATAAGTGGGTTCACAAATTTTAACTGCAACAACCCCCTGCTTGAGAAGCGGACCCGTCCCTGCCTCCTGATGGCCCTGGTATTCCTCCATATCCGACTTTTATTCCATATGACTGCAGCAAAAAAAGACAAGGACAGCAAGTATCAGAAGGTTCATTCTCCTCCAAGAAATTGCAAGAATAATTACAAGTCATTTGATACATCGAAGGAAAGCCAGTATCACATCTTCTACAAGACGTAAGTTACTCCAAAGGGAAAAAGAAAGTTAACCTCATTCGACACATCAAAGACCCCTTCCTGAATCTTCTTATAGATAGTTGCAGCTGTGCTTATGAATGCCTACATAAAATTACAAATCATCTTTATATAAAAAGGAAAACAGATATTGGTAACCAAAGCTTATACAGTAACTGTTGAAAGAAAGAAGCTTCTAATAGCTCTCATAGAAGTAGAAAGGTTTATTACCTCCTCAACATTCTGTGCAGTTTTTGCAGAAGCCTCCATGAATATCAACCCATTCTCCTTGGCAAACTGTTCGCCTTCTTCTGTGCTCACTGCCCTTCTGTGAGCAAGATCACACTTGTTGCCAATAAGCATAATTGTCATGTTTGCATTTGCATGCTGTCTTGCATCTTCAAGCCAGCTAGCCAAATGATTAAAAGTTTCTCTCCTAAAAAATGGAAACAATAAATGAAATACAAGGGTATAACCAACAACATACAGCCTTTAAAGGACTAATACTAAGATTACGTAGAAACCCACATATTGCCTATTTGATTTTTCTAAAGTCCTATCTATGTGTGTGTTGGAGAAAGAGAGAAAGACCTTTTTATTCATATCGCAATCCACTTATAAAACAACTCTGCAGCCTGTGGAACTAACAATTTTTTAACTTAAAAAGTATCCCCGACTCCTTTTAGTATAGATTTCGAAACGCTGCAACCAATGTCACAGGACATGCACAAAATGCCTGAAGTTAGCAACCCAAATCACTTCCCTTTATTCTCAATTGAAAATACCAAAAGACTGCTTTAGGTTGCTTGCTAATGTGTGCTAATATTATTGGGTTGCCTCAAGTTTGTTATGTGACATTGATTGCAGTAGATGCAAAATCAGATTGCTATTTGTAATTTAATATTGAGGACTAATCAATAAAAGTTTGGCTGATAAAATAAATATAATACAATCTGTTGCTTCTATGTCTCCATTCAAGTCACATATTGTTCCAAACATGGATGTCCTTGTCACATAGTTTCACAATTCAAAAAGTAGTACCTGGTGATATCATAGACTAGCAGAGCACCTGCAGCCCCCCTGTAGTAAGACCTTGTGATCGATCTGAATGATTCTTGACCAGCCTGATATATTCCAATGGTAACTTCAGCATTATAAAATTATAACGTTGGTGGACAATAACTAACTTAACTTCAGAATTATTATACCAGGGTTTTATACAATTCTAATAAATACAATTGCATTTTGTAATTAAAATTAATGAATAAAGGGTGAATACTCAAGTATGGAATACTGCAATTATTAACCACATCAAATTTCCAAATTAAAATGGAGAACTTCTGCAAGAGTGTAAGTTGCAGCCAGGTTCCCATGATTATATCAAGCAACAATGTTGCAATACTTACAATCAAGTTATTAGAGTTCATTCTATGCATAGATACTTGACCAAGTTCCAGCTTTACAAATTAATGTTTTAAAAAGAGAGTTATACTTCTCAATGTCAATTAATTACTAAGAATCCTCCTTGTTACAGAAATCCTCCAAGCCACTAATTCCTTTCCTTCACTAATCAAAATTCAAAATAAACCTGGAGATATTCTAATTCTAAGACCAAAATAAAGTATTTAAGCTACAAACATTGCAATTAGCCTATCGTTTATGAGAGTCATTTAAGTAAAAAATGCCTTCTGTTTAAATGTAACAGCCTTTGACTAATTACTTTAAAGTTATTGTTCCACTTGAAAGCCTTTAATTTCCAATCCAAACTGTTCATCTGATACATAACCATTATTTTAACCATGTGATCATTTCTATTTTTCATTTCAGCCACATATCCAACCATGTATTGATCTTTAACCATGTGGATGGAAGCAATTCTTTCTTCCCTTAAAACAAAAAAAGAAAAGGTGCTATAAAAGGAGGCTCCCTCTGACTGAAACCAGGAAAGTGAAGGGTGGAAGTAGCACATAATGTCGATCTCTCTGGCCCTTCCACTTCAGCTGCTTCATATAAAAAAATAACACCCATAATTGTTGAGTCCAAACAGATGACCTAGCCTTTTTTTTTCTTCTAAGAGGAAAAAGAATTAGAATAAAAACTTTTGGCACCACAGCCAATTAGTTGATTATTATTAGAAAGCTTGCTATTTTCTAGGTACATCCATGTAACTTGGGCTTGGTATACAAATTACTATCAAAGTAAGAAACTGCAAGGGATGTGAACCCATGTTTCCTGTGGGTGACTCACCAAAGAGATTGATCATTATCAGCTGGTCAGGCCATTGGGTTGATCCTGTATCACTCCATTACATCAGCTGAAGTCATAAACAACGTAGTGAAAACCAGACTAGACAATGGAGCAGGAAAAAGGCCTAGTATCAGTGACTATCCAAAACAAAAACAAGGCCTGGTAAGAGTTTTTCCCAGTTTAACCAAGTAATTAAACCTTAAAACTGCCAAAAACTGAACTGTTCCCATTAAACCAGATTTCGGACTTGTTCTGGTTTCCAGAGCATTGGTCATAATAGAAGGAAACAAGAAACGGAAAAAAAAATCCAAAGTATCAACTAGGAGAAAATAAAAATTAAAAAGAAGAGGCCATATTTGTTCAAAGTCTGGAAATAGTGGTTAAAATCAACAAATCCATCATCTTTAAACACCTGCAATTCCATTTGTCCTTAAGGGGACATTGCTCGGTGTACTGGTAAAATTTCGGGCTGACTAGTGTTAGAACATGGATTAGGATCTGAAAGCAGCCACTTTACACAAAAAAAGTAAAAGAAAAAAAAAAGGCAAATATTAGGTCCACATCCAATCTCCCTCCCCAGACCCCAGATAGATTGGACCAACATTGGGTAATGGCCTTTTTGATACCATTTTCCCTAAAAATAGAAAGAAATTCTATCACATTGCACATGATGTTGGTGCATTCAGGACCAAATCCATAGATTGAAGTCTATTATTTCTCAACATTCCTAGTTTATGTGAAGACGATCTGTTTTTTGTAATTCGCCATTATTCGTGCATTGGAAACATATGCACTTTGCACCCTTCCATTAAAATAAAATTAAGGGTCCGTTTGGTTCACAGCCAGAATCGGAATCGGAATGGCATCTATTCCCATAGTCTGTTTGGTTCAGACTGGAATGGGAATGGGAATTGGAATCAGCAGGAATGAGATTTCATTCCCAAGGGAGGGGCAGGGAATGGCCATTCCCTCGAATGGGGGAATGCCATTCCAGCAGGAATGGGAATGGGATTCCAATTCTGCCCAACCAAACAGTAGGAATCGGAATAGCCCATTCTGATTCCGATTCCAGACCCCTATTCCTGCGAACAAAACGGGGCCTAAATTTCTCAAACATCTCTTTATTTACAAGCACAACAAACAACTACAGCTGGCATTTCTTTTAGGATCAATATGAAAACTTTATTTTCCAATTCCACCCAACCAAACAGTTGGAACCGGAATAGCCCATTCCGATTCCCATTCCAAACCCCTATTCCTGTGAACCAAAGAGGGCCTAAATTTCTCAAACATCTCTTTATTTAAAAGCACAACAGACAATTAAAAAACAACTACAGCTGGCATTTCTTTTAGGATCAATATGAAAACTTTATTAATTCGAAAAAAGTACAAAATTACAACATTAAACCAAGCAGGGAAGAGAAAAACCATGGTATGGCCACTTAGTGGTGAGCAAGAAAAACTGAACAACCGAACCAAACTGACAAGACTGAACTGAAAATTAACTGAACCGATCGGTATACATATATTTCTATATATTATATGTATATTATATATATTTATATATATATATATATTATATTTTCTATATATTATAAATTAACAAAATATGCATTATATATATAAATACATATTTATAATATATAATATATATTATTTATTATTTAAGATATAATATTTTGTATATTTCTAGTTTTTATTATATATTTGTATATTTTTATAATATATTCTATAAATATAAAAAAACTGAAAAAACCGATGAACCGAACCGACAGTTAACTGGTTCGGTTGAGCACCCCTAGCCACTATTACTAGGAGTCTACTGGTTTACAACAAGTGCAAGAGAATATGAAGATGGAAGAGATGGAAATCAATACAGCTTGTTCCTCTCAAACACAGTTCATTCTTCTTTAAAAAAATCAGCTCATTTCTCTCAAAGAAATCTGACATTTAATTTATTTTCCATCAATTGGGTTTTCCTGAGTAAATTTCTTTTTGCATCACACATTATAATCATCATTTTCCTTAATAACCAATTGATGATACCCAGTTATATTGCAGACATGCAGAAATTAGATTCTTCAGAAGAATTTTAAACAAGTTGCACAGAATTAAATGTGTTTCAGATTTTTCCACTTTTTGAAGTCATCAGGTTGAACAGTTAATATAAACTCCAAACACTAACAGACATAGTACTGCTGATGCAAGAGCTGAAGAGTCAAAATTGGAATTTTATGATATTTTGTGTATTTCTGTATTTTTGGACAATAGGGGTATTTTTGTCACTTGTACAATTTTCTGTCGAGTCCATTGATAGGGTTTAATTTGTCTAGTTATAGTTTTTTATGTTTAAAATTTCAGAGTCATTGCATAAGTAGGATTAAAATTATTGAGTCTTCTTTGAATTGAAATATATGACAACTTAGTTTGAGTCAGATTATTGAGTCTAACAGTTTGACTCCTAAGACTATTATGAGTCTAACAGTTTGACTCCTAGGATTATTACAAGTTTAGAGTCTATAATATGTATGGACGTTTTACACAAAGGCAATGAATTATATTGACTTTTCTTCAGCTTATGCTAGCTATGGTGAGTGATTCTAGGCACCCTGTGAGTGATTCCAGGTATTTTCTCTCTTCTTTCTCTCCCTATTTTCTCTCTTATTCCTTCAAGAAGCCATTACAGCCATTGACAGCCATAAAACTCTGATCAAGAAGACCATTCAACATTCTCTAAGGACTAGAACTGAACTAGTCCTACATCAGTTGATATTAGAGCTAATGGTTTATTCACTATGTTCTCACAAAGTGATCGATTCTATAGGCCTAGGGTATCTTCTAAACAATCTTACAGGTCTAGAATCAATGATGATTGGGTTTCTAAACCATATGAAGGGTCTTTGGTTGACTTATTTGAGAAGATGGTGGAAGAAAACAGATCTAAAAATGTTTACTACGGGAGTAAGGTTTTCAAACATGTTAGAGGAGAAAGGGAAATACCAGATTTCAAAGGAGATGATGATCTGCAAGTATTCTTTGATTGGGCTTCTGAATTAGAAGAATATTTTTATTGGCATGATATGTTTGACAAACAAAGGATTAGATTTGAACGCATGAAATTGATGGGTCATGCTACTAAAGTATGGTGGAGAACTCTTGAGCAACGACTAAAAAATAGAGGTGATGATCCTACTAGTACATGGACAAAAATGAAGAGGTGTTTGCAAGAAAAATACACCCAATTGGACTTCCATTATGATCTATATATGGAGTTGACTAATTTCAAGCAAGAGAAGAAGCAGCATGTTACAACAAAGAACTTGAAGTCAATGGGAATAAGGTACAAAGTTGAAAAGAAAGTAGATGATTCCTTGCATGCTGATGCCTATCCTAGAGATGAAGTTGAGGATGAAGCTAAAGAAGAATTTACGGCTAAAGAATTTGTAGATATTAAAAATCAAGAGGGTGCAGTCCAAGAAAAAACAGAAATTGCTGGAGTTTCCAACACTCATGATCAGCTTGAGGTCAATGGTCAAGAAACCAAAGCTTTTCTCTTAGAAAGAGCCTTCAGTGTAGAGGAGGTCCATGAAGCAATTTTCTCGATGGATAGATCTAAAGCTCTGGCTCAGGATGGTTTTTCAATGGCTTTCTATCAAGATTGTTGGGAAATCTTGAAAGATGATTTAATGGATGTCTTTGTTGAGTTCTATCAAAAAGGGAAATTCTCTCCAGGAGAAAATGCAACCTTTATTGCTCTAGTGCCAAAAAAGAAAGAGGCCAAAACCCCCAAGGATTACAGACCGATAAGTATTGTGGGTAGCATGTACAAAATCATTGCTAAAGTTCTGGCTGGTTGGTTGAAGACAGTCTTGCCCTTTGTTATTTCTCAAAACCAAGGAGCTTTTGTAGAAGGGAGACAAATAGTGGATCAAATCTTAGTGGCAAATGAATGTGTGGCAGCTAAGAAAAAACAAGGTGGCAAAGGTTCGATTTGTAAATTGGACTTAGAAAAAGCTTATGATATGGTGGATTGGTCCTTCTTGTTGAATCTCATGGAAAAGATGGGTTTGGGTGAAAGATGGAGATTGTGAATCAAAGAATGTATTAGCTCGACACACTTCTCTATCCTCTTAAATGGGGTAGCAAAGGACTTCTTCCTGACTAAAAGAGGACTAAGATAGGGTGATCCCTTATCCCCATTTTTATTTACTTTTGTGGCTGAGGTTCTGAGTAGACAAATCATCAAGGCTGACTAAGAAAATCAGTTTAAACGCTAGAGGATTGGTAGTTCAGAAGTGATGGTGTCTCGCTTGCAATTTGCAGATGATACAGTCATTTTCTATGAGAGTTGTGATGAATCCAGTTTGAGGAATCTGAAAAATTTGGTAGACAAGTTCAACAGGTCTCCAAACTAAAAGTAAATTGGGGAAAAAGCTGTATAGCTGGAATAAACATAAGGGAGGGGGACATCCAAGCCATGGCAAATTTGCTAGGCTGTGAAGTGAAAATCTGGCCTTTAGAATACGTAGGTATGCCCTTGGGGGAAACCCGAAAACTAAAAGCTTTTGGGAAGCTAATTTTAGAGAGATTCACAAAGAAGTTGGCAATGTGGAAGAGAAATTATATTTCCTTGGGGGGAAGAATCACCTTGATAAAATCCACCCTAGCAAACTTGCCCACCTATTTCCTCTCCACCTTTAAGATCCCGGTGAAAATAGCAAGGAAGTTGGAGAAGATAATGAGGGATTTTTTGTAGGAACCTGGTGATGAAAAGAGGGATCATTTAGTGAAGTGGGAGCAAGTCTGTAAACCTAAGGAGCAAGGTGGCCTAGGTATTGGGAACATCTTACAGAAAAATAAGGCCCTCCTAGGGAAATGGCTGTGGAGATTCCCTTGTAAAGAAGATAGGTTGTGGCACAGGGTCATTAAGAGCATTCATGGTGAAGCAGAAAATGGCTGGAATGCAAAACTAGCTTCCAATGCAGCTCTGAATTCCCCCTGGAAGGCAATCTTTGAGGTACTACCAACCTTTCTTCAATTTATCCGTTTCGATGTTGGGTGTGGCAATAAAGTTTTATTCTGGGAAGACCTTTAGGTTGGGGATTTGCCTTTTAAGGTTAAATTTTCGGACCACTACTCTTTATCAAACCTTAAAAACAAACCTGTTGCTAGGGTTGGCATATTTTTAGACTTGGGTATCTCTTGGGACTTTGGCTTTAGAAGGGGGCTAAGGGAAAATGAATGTGAGTCTCTATTGCTTTTGCTATCAACCCTTGAGAAGGTCTATTTAAATCAAACTACAGTTGATAGTAGAGTCTGGTCCCCAACTCCTGATGGTTTATTTTCTTGTTCCTCTTTCTTCAGTTTGCTCACTCATTCTGATCCTTTGGGGGTGAACTTTCCAGTGAGAGAAATCTGGTGTAAACCGATCCCTCATAAAGTACAAGCCTTCTGTTGGGAAGTGTTTCTAGGGAAGGTAAACACTTGTGATGTGCTACAGAAAAGAAGGCCAAACAAATGCCTCTCTCCTCATGTGTGAGTCCTCTGTAAGGATTGTGGTGAAACCCTACCCCACTTACTCTTATCTTGCTCTTTTGTTTCTTGTATTTGGGAAATTGTTTGTTCTCTCTTTGGATGCAGATGGGCTTCCCCACAAGATGTGGTAAGTCTATTCAGCCCATCATTCTTGAGGCAACAGAAGAAAAGAGGAAAGTGCTTATGGAAAGCAGCAAGAGCTGCTGCGGTATGGACTATATGGGAGGAAAGAAACCAAAGACTCTTCTCTGAAAAAAGTAAATCAAAGGAGGAAGTCATTGAAACCATAAAAATCAGAACTGCACATTGGGCGATGACCATGGAACTATTTAAAAACTTCTCCACGAATGAGATTCTAAGAAGCTAGACTTAAGTAGCACAAACAGATGTATCCAAACAAGTTGTGAGAGCATAGTGGAAGCCACCTGCACTGAACAAACTAAAACTAAACTTTTATGGGAGTTCTTTTGGTAACCCGGGAAGGGCAAGTATAGGGGGTGTGATTAGAAATCATCTAGGTGAAGTTGTGGCACTCTTCTCAGGACCAATAGGTATTGGTGACTCAATATAGGCTGAATCTTTGGCTCTACTTCAAGGTTTAAAGATGGCTGAGCAGATTGGTACAACAGATTTAGAAATAGAAGGAGACTCACTGCTGGTCATTTCTTGGGCTAAAAACATCACATCAGCACCTTGGAAGCTCAAATTTATATACAGAGAAATTGACATAATTGCAAAGAGGTTCAACTCTCAGTTTGGTTGGGTCAAAAGGACTGCAAATGGGTTGGCGGACACCCTAGCAAAACAGGGGGCAAATAGATCTACCTTGTACTGGGCAGAACTGTAAATGTTTTGTAGTGTTTGCAGATTGGGTTAATGCATTCTGCAACCTATAATTATTGTATTTCAATATTTCTCTGTTATTAATAGAAGTCTTTTAGCTGTTAAAAAAAAAAAAACATGTTAAAGAGATTCGGGTGCAAGATACAAATGTGCTGATTGTAGTAGATCCTAATAAGTGACTTTACCTATCAAGTTCAACCAGAACTAATTCAAGAATTACAACCTGACATAGAACAAGTTCGACCAACATCAAAATGGAAGGAGTCCTAGAGTTTGTTGAAGAACTAAGGATAGCAGAACACATACAGATGGTGATTCTAAGCTAGAGGTTGAAGGAAATGTTCCAAATGTTGCAGTTGAGAGTTTCTATAAGCGAGGGGAAGATTCATCACAATCGATGGTTGATGAATTCAGTATTCAAGAAACTAATGTTATTGATGATTTAACAAAGATGGTTATGGAGGGCAGTGTTTCAGAAATACATTTCTTTCAAGATCCTTTTCTAGTTCTGTGTGTGGCCTCTACTCTACAATCCAAGCACGTAGCTGTGGAAAGTCCTACTCCTTTTGTAATTGGGGGGCATATCAACTTTTCATCCTCAAGTTCTTCAAAACTCGAGGACAAGCTTTTTTGAACCGGGGGAGAATGATGCAGGAGCTGAAGAGTCAAAATTGGAATTTTATGATATTTTGTGTACTGCATTTTTGGACAATAGGGGTATTTTTGTCACTTTTGCAATATAGGGTTTAATATGTCTAGTTATAGTTTGTTATGTTCAAAATTTCAGTCATTGCATAAGTAGGAGTCTTCTTTGAATTGAAATAGAATATGACAAATTAGTTTGAGCTCTACTCAGATTATTGAGTCTAACAGTTTGACTCCTAAGACTATAACGAGTCTAACAGTTTGACTCCTAGGATTATTATAAGTTTAGAGTCTATAAATGAATTATATTGAGTTTTACACAAAGGCAATGAATTATATTGAGTTTTCTTCAGCTTATGCTAGTTATGGAGAGCGACTCCCATGCCCTAGAGTGATTATAGGCACCCTGTGAGTGATTCCAGGTATTTTCTCTCTTCTTTCTCTTATTCCTTCAAGAAGCCATTAGAACCATTGACAGCCATAAAACTCTGATAATAAGACCATTCAACATTCTCTAAGGACTAGAACTGAACTGGTCCTCCATCAACTGCCTTGTCATATTGTCCCAATTTGAATCAATGAATCAACTGACCATTCAAGGATCATGATTCAAATCAACAAATGGAATAAACAGCCCAAGAGTTAGCTTGTTGAGTCTTCTCTTAAAATATCTGCTGGGACCACCACTTGATGAATTTTATATGACAAAGTTGAGCTATATGAATGATGGTTGAAGAAAATACAGAATGGATTGGTCACACAAGACAGAAAAGGAGATGATAAACCAGATTGTCAAGCATTGCAATGCATCATGTTTATTAGATTATTAGTATACCACTGAGATTTACCCCCCACATATAGCAATTAGGTACCTTACATAATCCTCATCCTTGTAAGAGATCCACTTGTAAGGGAGTCTCCTTTCACTCTAAAGAACCAATCATCTTGAGACAAGAAACTGAAATCAATGAATAAAATAAAATACAAAGATAGAATTGAAACAATGCACATCAGAACTTATTTATATTTCACATACGTCTACTTTAAATTTCTATTCTTTTCATGGATGTTTCTTTTTTATGCTGATGTGCAAGGAATCACTTTGACACAATTTTTTCCATTTTTATCAAAAGCTCAAATGCAGAAGTACCTTTCATTAGGCTGATAAAAAAAAAGGTACCCTTCATTAGATCAATCATCCATGTTACCAAGCAACAAATATACCAGTAGAAGGTCTAGCACAATGCTAATAATTTCATGCTAAATGACAGTTACCTCATAGAGGTTTATAATTGGCTAGGAAAAAAATGAAAAGGAAAGTCTGTAAAATTTTAAGTTAATGGTAAGAGTATCGGGGAAACATATCAATGGTAGAAGCAGCAGATGTCTAGGATGAAGGGATGGGAGATCCATCATATGGATGGCTGAACCCTGCAGGAAGGTTGGGCGAAATTTCAAAAATTTCTTTACTCCCATTCGAGAATCTTATTCCCAGTTTAGAAAACTGCATTTTCAAGGTTCGTTCTTGTAACCAAACCAGACCAAATCTGAAACCAAATTAAGGGAAGGATACACCTGATACGGAATCCACACAAGAATGCTCCTCCCAACATAGGTGTTCACGCCCAAAGAGTGTACCAAATCCTCTCTCCACTGAAGATGACACAACTTAGGATGAGGTAGGATCAGCAGGTAGTTCTTCACCAAGAACTAGTGATTCTTCAGCAAGAATCGAATGGGACAGTGAGCACAACTTCTAAATTGTTTCTTCTGGAAAGAAACAATATCAAGATCAAATCTTGATCCAATCCAAGAACTGGAGATCGAAAAGGGTAGGGCAGCAAGAGCAGAAGGCAAGAGCAGTCTAACTGTGTTGTCTTCTCTCTGTATTCAGCGAATGTGTCTTTGGAGGTTCGCCTTGCTCTCTTATTTATAGCCTTAAAGAGACAATTTCCTAATCTCATTAGGAGTTTCCTGATCCAAATCTTTTATTTGGATCTGGACTCTTTAAGTGATAAGGACAATCCCTTATCTTATCTGTAGATAAAGATCAGCCTTCCTAATCAAATCAGGAGTTCCTTTGATCGAAATCTTTATTTGGATTTGGACTCTTTAAGTGGATAAGGATAATCCCTTATCTTATCTACTGATCCAAATCCCAGATCCGCCCCTATTTAAATAATCTAATTAACCCAGTTCAAAATGGGCTTTTAGGCCCATTAAGCTTTCAGGCTCACTTCCTATTTAATGCTGGCTAGTTTGGCTCTCTTTGTATGGCATGGGACCCTATCATTGATCTACACATCAGCCACATGGGTTCAGCCTAGCCTCTATTACAAGGCCTGACCGAATTCACTGTTGAATGCAGTGAACCCCTGAGTCCATTACTATGGGCTCTTAATGGGCCCAACATTTACACTAAACGGTCCTTGGGTCTAGCCATCTTATGAAGGCCCAAGGACTGCGGGCAGATGTTAGATTAGCCCATCAGGTATAATCCTCAATGGTCTTACACTTAACCTCTCAGCCCATAATGATCAAACACTGCCCAGCAAGAGATGACCTCTCCTTCGGCTGCAAGGTGCAATGCTACACTCTCTACTCACATGGATCCCGGAAATTAAAACCTTTTGCAAACATTTTGAAACCATAATATATATATATATATATATATATTATATCTCTATATAAATATGTTTTGCAAAAACAAATTTCAATGGTTGAAATCAATTGCCGGTAGTTTAGGTTTCTATCAGAGAGAGTGCATCCCTGATCATTCACTTTGTCCGACAAAAGGGTTGATCATGACACTATGATCACCCACTCAGATGAATTCTCGAATTGTCCCAACATACCCAGGTTTTGACCCCTTTAAGGATCTCACTAATTGGCATATCAAAGACAGCCCAATCCGACACCTAGTGCAGTATCATAATCGAGTCTAGGGGTCAGGTGTAACATTCCAGTTTTGCCTATTTATTTCTAAGGTCCAGGGCAATACTGGAATTTTGGTTCAATTCAGGGTTTCAAGAAAACCCACATTACATGTACCTTAGGTCTCACCCTGGCAGCTGAGACAAGCCACCCCAACTAACTTGGTGGTACATCAGTGTCGGCCTTGGCAGGATAAATCTCTCTAGATCTATCCAACGGCTGTAAAGATTCTAAACTAACACGAGTCTCATATGTGTCTAGCTTAAGGGTATTACACAGAAACACGCCATAATAACATGAATCAAATATGTACTTTATTCATTTACAATAAATGTCATAATGTACATCATGCTGATTAGAGCTAAGGGCATACATTGTCTAACATAGGAGACTAGGAGAAGGCTCAACACTTAATTGAGAGTGGTGATGAATGAGATTAGGTTACATGCATAGACAAAAGAAAGGCATCAATAAGTGCTTTAAACTTCATTAAATCATGATGGCCCTTTAGTTAAGCAAGACAAACTTTTGCATGTCAACTTGCTAAGTATTTCACGAATTTATTGGAAATAATAAGAGTTTATGCAGATCACACTTTTGCCAACAGAGAATGAGCAATTAAAACAGATCAGGGACCATGCCATAACAAATAGAAGCCTCTACACATCAAGTGAAATGATAAACATGGGTAATTGGGAATCCAAGCAAATTAAGTATGGATTATTAGTTCAGAGATCAAGTTGATGTAATTATGAAAACAGGATTTATTCTGCTGATACACTTTGGTGGGATATCATAGACAATTATGCAACAATATAAACTATAACTAGAATATAGTATATCTAGAGATTATGAAAGTTACAGAAAGAAAGGTTTCTATCAGAATGGCAAAACTCAAAACCAATTGTAGAGAAGCATTGAACTATCACAAACAAAGTGATCTCAACATCTTATTTTGCAACCAGCTTTTGTGATATGAAGAACCACAAGAAAGAGAGAAATAAAACAAACCGTGTCCCATATTTGCAACTTTATTGGCTTGTTATCAATAGTGATCATTCTGGCACCGAATTCAACGCCAATTGTTAAGTCATGCACTGGTTGGAACCGCTTATCTGTGAACTGTAGAAGAAGACATGATTTCCCAACTCCTGTAAAACAAAATTGAGAGAAAAAAAGAACTATATAAATTGCATTACTCTTCCCTTTCTTCTTAAATCTAATTTAACAACATGTAAAGAAGACAGCAAAAGATAACGCCCAGGTAGATAGTACAAGAACACATGCATAAAAAGTAAGTGCAAGACCTGAGAGATTAACTAAATGACATAGATAATAACAGATACGACCACTGTCTATTTTTAAAATTAATTTAAACAACAAAGATGATATGCATAAGTCAAAAGGAAAAAGGTTTTCTAAACAGGTAAAGTAGGGAGCTTCTCTACACAGCCCAACCTATTTCTGACATGTGGAGGGTGCTGTGGCCAATCTAGACTGTCCACCGGATAGGAGAATGACTGAAATTGGCGAAGTGTGGGCCTAGGAATTCAGCAGTTCATATCAGCTGTGTACCCAACCTTGTTTTGAAGTTTTGCCAAGAACAAGAAGAACGACAAGAAGAAGAGCTTTAATTTAAAAATACCAGCAAAAGGGGGTTGGATTCTTAAAATTTTAATTCAGAAACAACAATAAGAGCGGTTTATGTTGGATATGCAGTATGCACCAAAGACTTTCAGGCTAAACTTCTCATCCTTTTTCTGACATTTTAACATTAGATCATCCTGAAAATATTCCACGTGTCCAAGATAAACCACTCTCATTTCTGTTTTTGGATTTAAGTTTAAAAATTGCAATCCTTTTTGCTGGTATTTCTAAATAAGAGAACTAAAACATAGATTGTTAAAATCACTTGGAAATCTCCTATACAAAGTTGGGCATGGGTAGACATGGGATAGTCAGGAAAACGCATGTTAAAAGGGTCCTCCTCTGGTGGAGGGTATGGATTAACCATAGCATCTCTCCACATATATGGACACAGGTTTGCTAGTTGAATTTCATTATACAAGTCTTAACAGCTAAGAATCTTCAATATGGTGCTATGATTATTGGTCCAAAAAGGACCCACATTTTCCTCATCACCTGTTATGCATGAGGCAAGTTTCAGAGAAAAGGAAAACCCTTCCAGTATGTACAAATCAAGATATCTTTGTTGCAATTATCCTCATTGGTCTTCTCAAAATCAGTTGATCTTAACACCCATGATGACCTCTTAGTCCTAACTGCTTGTTCTCTCTCCTCTTTCTTTAAGGTTCTCCATGGTAGTGTTCTTAGTCCTCCATGTCTCTGGTAGAAGCTATTTAGCCAAGCCCCATATATCCAAAATTAAAGCCATATGTTGGGTAGCAGTGCATATGAAGGGTTAAACATCTGAGATTTTCCAGCATAGATGAAAACCTTGAAAATCATGTTTTCATATTTGCATCTTGTGGAAGAAAAGTGTGATGCCACTATGCCAGTTAATCGCCTCTCTTTAGCTAATGGTGGCACAACTCTCTATGAATAACCCAACCCTATTTGGAGATAGTCTTCTATCACCTTGCACTAGGAGAGGATGTATTGTGCAAAGCAACAGAGATAGTATTCTTTGGAGCATTTGGGAGAATAGATGTTCAAATTTTCTCTTATATGGTCCAGCCTTCATATATTACTGTTAATATTGTCAGGGCTAGAGTAGCCAATTGGATCTTAAAAAGAGACAAGTTCATAGGCATCTTGATGGACTCAGTGAAACAGTGGTTAGAGGACAAAGCTTGTCATGCAAGAGTGCTCCCTTCTGACACAAGGAGCTATTGAACTGAAGTTTGATGAGTGTTTTTATAGGAACCTGAAGATATGAAGTTGGTGGAGTCTTCGGAGAGTATGAGATAAAGTCATTTAAGTATTTTTCCAGCAAATAATGACCTTCAGATTTCTGGATTGATGTTCTCTTTAGACCTCAGTTGCTGGTATGCTGGTACTGAAAGGCTTTTTGAGAAGTGCTGGACTCTGAGACTATCAGAGAAGGCAAATGTTTTTATTTGTTGTTACATTTTCACATCTCCAATATGTGGGTCTGGCAGCAAAGTATTACCACTAAACAAGAAAAATAAAAGTGGGTTTTTGTGGAATCAAATTTGAATAAATCAGAAAACACCAATATGATCGCTGATTGCCGGTGGAGGATCCAAGATTATTCAACAATGGAATAGAAAATTAAGAACAAAACATGGAAGATTTTATCGCTGAGTTCAAATGTTTAACAACACTGACGGAAAATAAACAGATAGCAATAAAAGCGTACACAATAAACCACTAAACGTTCAATTGTAGATATGGGTAGGTCTACATGCAATACTGAACTCAGCAGATCTCTATATTTGGGACATGGATCCTCAATCATGAATTGATCATACATGCATTCCGTGATTAAAACAGCCTAATTTGACTACACAGACATCCATCATCAATTAAAACACAGTTAAACCTATCAGGAACTTTTGAATCAGATAAACTCCAAATTCATAAATATGTGATCCATGTCCAAATTGAACATAAGCATGCACAGAGTACGAATATAGTGTTGGTAGAATTTGAGACGACGAAACTCATTGAAAATTTCATTTAGAAAAAATGCCCATATTCCTAAACAGTGTCCCATGTCCAAATCTAATACATGACTAGCAACCAATACAGAAAATGAAACGATTAAAGATCGTGATTCAAATAAATTTATAAGAAAAATATCGGGATGGGTTGATCAGAGTAAATTACCGGTGTCTCCGATGACTATATATTTGAAGAGATACGCGTACGACATCTTTGACAATTCTACTGAGAGAGAGACGGGGGAAGATCTTGAAGAAGGTTTATTTCAACGGCGAAAGAGGAAGAATAGAAAAAACAAGACTGAGATGATTAATTTGTTTGAAAAAAGTAAGAATAAAGAAAAGGTGATAGACAGAAATAAAGAAGAGTTAATTATTATGATTATTATTATTATTGTTGCTACATAAACAAGTTGATTGAAATCAGAAGAGCGGTTTCATGAAAGCTTTATTCAAGAGGGAGAGATGTGTGCGTTGGATTCATAAGCCTATCCTCGCTGTCATTGTTCCAACCGTGAAGAAAACCAAGATAACTGAGAAGTAGGAATTAGGAATGGAGTTGAGTCACGTGCTAACCCAGTTTTCTAGCACATGCGTCAAGAGGATCGGGTAAAGATATGTAGATATCCCACCCGTGACCCGGCACACAAGGACCTAGAACCACAAGAAAATACTTTTAACTTTTTTAGGGGTAGTGTAAGTTAATATTCGAATTTTCAAACGTGCCACTGTAATATTTAAACTTTTAAAAAGTATCAAGTTAGTCCCGACCATCAGTTATTTGTTGAAAATATCAAAACTATTCTTTAAAAGAAGACATGGTTTATTGTCTTCTACCTTGAGATTGAACCGGTTATATTCAAAGAAAATTAGAGAAAAAATATGAAATATGATAGAGGGAAACAATATTTGAAAGTAAAAAAATAATTAGAGAATAATGTGTTTCAGATCTAAAGGTAGAAGACAATGACTTAATTAGCTTAGAATCTTAAACACCTCAAATGGTTTAATCTCAAGGTAGAAGACAATGAACAATGTCTTCTTTTGAAGGGTAGTTTTGACATTTTCAAAAGATAATGATCAATTAATGGCAGAGGGCAACTTAACACTTTTTGAAAGTTTAAGTAATGCAATAACACATTTAAAAGTTTGAATACTAACTTGACACTACCCCCAAAGTTCAAGGTACTAAAGTAAATTTTTCCCTTTTTTTAGACAAGTAAATTACTTTTAAATTGGGATACAACTTCTAATGAGATAACCAAAAATGGAGCCATTGCTAGAATCATCCGCAAGGACCATAATCATTTGGGAGAACTAATCTAGTTTGTAGGCTATCGCATTTTTGTGACTTCAGCTACAGATACTGAATGCTAGACCATACGATTAGGATGCTTGGAGTGCTCTCGTTTGAACCTTAACAAAGTCTCAGGTGGCGTTTGATAAATCTGAAAATTCAGATCTGAAAAGTTAAAAAGATATTAAAAGTGTCTGAAATTTGAAAAGAGGCATAGATGCTTTTCTACTTTTTAGAGGGTCTGAATCCATAAGTTTGTTTGTTTTGGATCAACCCTTTACCATCTGAAATTTACTGATTTTACTATTTTACCCCTAGAACATACTCTTTGTAAATGTTGAGTTCAATTTGCATTATCTCATAAAAAATAATTTTCAACTTCAAAATAATATTGAAACAATACAAATAAAAAATAACAAATTAATAATTACTAATTAATAAATGAAATGATTAAAATTAAAAAAATAATTAATGACTATAAAAATATTAAAATAATTAAAAATTACTAGTTAATAACATTAATTAATAATTAATAAATAACACAAGTAAATTTAATAAAAATATTAAAATAATTAATAATTAATAAAAATGATTTATAATTAAATATTTTTACTCACCGAACCATCGTTGTTGCATGTTGCAGCGGTGGTGGTGGTGGTGAAAACACAGGGGAGGGAGGGAGGGAGGGAGGGAGGGAGAGAGAGAGAGAGAGAGAGAGCTGCCGCTGCAACTTGCAGCGGCGGTGGCAGTGGTGGGAACACAGGGGGAGGGAGAGAGACAGATAGAGAGAGAGAGAGTGAGAATGAGAGTGAGAGAGAGAAGACAATGGGAGAGAGAGAGTTGCCGCTACAACTTGCAGCGATAGTAGCGATGGTGGGAACACAGGGGAGAGAGAGAGAGAGAGAGAGCGGGAGCGAGAGCGAGAGAGAAGACAAGGGAGAGTGAGAGTCGCTCTTGCAAGTTGTAGTGGCGGTGGTGGTGGTGGGAACACAGGAGAGAGAGAGAAAGAGAGGCGTTCTTCCTCCCTGCGAAATGATTAGGTTTTTTGGATTTGGGGGTAATGAAGGGTAGAGCACGTAATTTCTAAAAAAAAATAGAAGAGTAGATTCGACCTTGCATCGGCTCTGAAACGCGTCTGAGCATGTTGAAAGCCGACCTAAGGTCTATTATTTTCAGATCTGAAAATAAGATCCAGACCATGTTTAAGAGGTAAAACCAAACAAGGGGTGAGGTATGAAAAGCAACATTTTCAGATTTAGACCTCTGAAAAGTGCAATCGAATGCCACCTTAGTGGAATCCAATTGCCTGAAAGAAATTTAACTATGTAAGAGCAACCAATTGAATTCAAGTGATCCTACTAGCAATTTAATAGCGGACATAGTAAGCTATCCAAAAACTTTGGCTCAATCACTTTCTCACATACCAACTGAGTGGTAGCCCAGTTGGTATGCTGGATGAACTATTTCTGGTGCGGTTTCAAATCCTTCTATCATCATCATCTTTGTAAAAAAAGAATTGTGTATTTTTTTGAGGTTGTATTGGTCACTTAAAATGTAAGTGGCACTTTCTAATTCAAGTTATCCATGGATGTATCCCCCTTAGGGGTTTCAAATCGATTTTGTTTTTTTTTTTTTTACTTTTTTTGTTTTTTTTCTAAAACTGGTTTAGGGGGCTGGTTTAGGGCTCCTCCACCCCTGAACCGGTCAGACCCCCGATACGCCCACTAGAGGGGTGTATCAGCTGATACGGGCCGATACGTATCGATACTTTGAACCTTGCAACTAATAAGTAATCCAGTTTTCTTACCCAAAAAAAATACCCTCAAGTTAATGCATCCAAATGAAAAAAGTAAACACATAAGCTCGACTCAAATAAGTGAAATAAAAGTCATGGATTTATTGTTGCTTGTTAATTGAAAAAATAAGAGTAAAATGTTCACCCTAAATTGAGTTTTTTCTGGCTTTCTATTTATTTTCTTAGGTAGAATATGGCTTGAACGTTATATATCATTAATAAATTAATCTGAAAATTCATCAAAACACCAGGCTCCATTTAGGGAGAGTGTGAATACATATGTGTTCACAAAACTCCATATTTGTATTTCTAAACCTTTGCATTGAACAAATTTGCATTTGCATTTGCACTCTTCCCAAATGAAGGATTAATAACTTAGATATAATACCTAATTGATTAAAGCAATTAAATTAATTAAATTCCATGAGACTTGGACCTATAAACCATTAGTTGAAAACACAGTACTTAAACTAGGGTTTGATTATGAACCAAAAAGACATGCTTGGTACCTGAAAAACTTGTAGATTTAACTGGCTAATAAACATATATTATATGTATATATGTGCATATGTGGAAAGTAACTCCATAAACATACATACATATATCTATCTATCTATCTATCTATATATATATATATATATTATATCTTTATCATTGGTTTCATAAATATCATTGGTTCCATAAATATATCTTTAATGTTGTTAAAATATTTGATGATAATTACACTTTGTGAAATGTAAACCAATGAAAAGTAAGTGGACCATATGATGTATTAATATGATTGGTTGAAACATTGGTGTAATGTGTTAAAAAAAAATAAAAAAGCACCATAAATAACAAATCAAAATTGGAGCATGTAAATTGATTGTATTTCCTACCATGTAAAATTGTTAGAGCCACAGACTTGCTCGTGGCAATAAGTTTAGGGCTGCAACTTGGGTTGGGTTAGGGTTGAGGCGTTGACATACACAAATTTATATCATATTTGTCTCCATAACTATTATATAAATATGTATTTATGTATGTAAATACTTATGTATATATATACATATTTATGTATGTATGTATCTACATACACACACACACACACATGCCACCTTGCTTCTCCTTGCTCCATTACCCCAACCTTACATTCTCCTTGATACCCTCTCCTCTCCTCTCCCCCTTCCCACCACTCCCAATTTTCCATCTTAGCATCCTCTCTCTTCATTCCTTTCCCTTCCCATTGGGTTCTCTCTCTCCCCCCCACAACTCAAGTCTCTTACTTTCTATAACAACCTAACTTCTCTCATTAATTAGCCTAATATATGTTTTATCCTCTTCTTCACTTCTATCTCTAATTCCCCTCTATTCCCTTCACTTTTCCATAAAAATAGGGCCATAATTTATTAAGATTTTCTTTTCCAAATCAAACAATATTTATATCGATAGAGGTGATTTCAAGCAAAGAGAGGGGAATAAGGGGAATTTGATGTTTCCTATATACTCATGGCATCTTTCATTATTATTATTAAATAATCTATTCTTAAATAATAATCAATTACTAAATAATCCACTAGTTATGAAAATTATTAAAAACTTTCTAGAAAATATTCTACCAAAAATTATGAAATAATTATTTCAGAAATAATCCATTATTTAACAAATATTAAATAATTTAATAATCTACCAAAAATTAATAAACAATCCATTATTTAATAATTTTTGGTTATTAATAAATGTTCAAAATTTTAACGTTTAGCGTAATTTACATTAATCATTGTAATTTAATAAATTTTCATTAATTTTTTACAATAATAATTTATTGATAAAATATGTTACTAATTAGCGTAATTTACTAATTTCTATAAATCAATAATTATAGTTAACAATTATCAAATAATTTAGGGAAACTCTTTAACTAATAATCCATAATTATTTTTCAAATAATTATTTAAAAATTAATCTATGAAAAAATATTCATCAAAATTATTTAAATAATAATCCATTATTATTATTATTCAACTAAATAATTATTAAAAAATTTAGGAAAACTAAATTAGGAAATTAATCTTTCATTATTATTTAAATAACAATCCATTATTATTATTTCAATAAATAATTGTTAAATAATTTTGGAAAATTATTAAGTCTATCCACACCAACCTAGACCACTTGGTTGACTTTAATCATACCTGGTTTTACATTAATTAACAACAAATGATTTACTTTTAATTAAAAATAATGTAATTTGCCATAATTACATTTACTTTAATTAATAGTAAATAATTTAGGCTTAAAAAGTAAAATATTTACATAATTTATTATTATTGTAAATAAATAATTTACTATACATTACTACTAATTAATAGCAATTTCAATAATTTTTTGGAAATTATCATAAAACATTGTTGTTTAATATACTATTAGTTAAATAATTGTTAAATAATTTAGGAAAATTATTAAGTCTATCCACACCGATCTAGACCATTTGGTTGACTTTGATCATACCTGGTTTTACATTAATTAACAAAAACTGATTTACTTTTAATTAAAAATAATGTAATTTACCATAATTGTGTTAATTTACTATAATTACATTTACTTTGATTAATAGTAAATAATTTAGGCTTAAAAAGTAAAATATTTACATTTATTATTGTAAATAATTAATTTACTATACATTACTACTAATCAATAGCAATTTCAATTATTTTTTGAAAATTATCATAAAACATTGTTGTTTAATTTACTATTAGTTAATTAATTACAGAAAATTACTAGAATTGTAGGGATGGCAATTTTCCCTATAAAACTGGGGCCCTACCCTACCCCACCCCGAACAAGGCAACTTTTCTCAAGTCTTAGATGGGGAATGGGCAGAGACAAGGTGGGGACAAGGAAAATATTTTTGCCCCAATTAGGGATGGGGCTTGCATATAATTCCTCAAACCCAACAGTAAATTAGTAAAATATCCATAGATTTAATATTGATTTTTAAAATATCTCTACGTTTTCCTCATATTCTTATAATCCTAGGATCCCATAATTTCATTTATAAAATACTCCCAAATTGTCATAATCCAATTCCTAAAATACCCCCAAATTCCCACAATCCTATTTATAAAATACCCATAAATTAGATTTTTTTAGGTTGTTGCCTCATGGTGGGGAAATTTTGGGGATTCCCCATCCTAGACGTGGAATGGGTGCCTCGCCTCGAACCCACCCCACCATTGGGGTCAGGGCAGGGATAGAGTAGAGTGTCTTGACTTACGGGTTACGGGGGCAAGGGACAAGGAGGGGTGCCCCATCCCCCTGCTAGTATGTATATGTACCCATGCAACCATAAATAAACGTGTGTGTATGTATGTTTGTATGTATTTATGTTGTATGCTAAAAAATTTAACTTTAGAGGCAAAAATTTTTATAAAAGATGATAATTATGTTCTTTTACACATAACTAGTAGATGTGTACATTTGTTGCATGGTGGTAACTATAATAATTTCATTACTTTTATCAAAACCCATGTAACAAAGATAAATAACTAAAGCATGGTTTATTGGATTTATTGACTTTTAACCTAAAGACCTAACTTCTCTTTTGATTTATAATTTATATCATTCTTTTTAACATCTTCTTCTTCTTCTTGTATTTTAGTCATTTCTATCATTAATAAGATTTTTTTATCCATTTTTTAATCTATACTACATATAAAAGTAGGGATATAAAGTGAAAGTTTTTTTTTTGGAACAACATTACCCTCTATTTCTTTATTTGAGAAAGAGTATACAAGTAATTTTATTACAGTTTTAATGGCTACTAAAATGCATGTATTTATGTATTTAGTTAATTTCTAATTATAAGGGTTGAAAATTTAACTTCAATTATACTTTCCACCATATTTAATCCCCTCTCATTAAGTCTCATACTTAAAGTATTTACTTCCATTTTCTCTTTTTAAATCCTATATTTAAGTTATTTTTCACTAATAAATGCTACTAATTGGATCTATTTCAATATTTTTAACAATATAGACCCATATATTTTAAAACTGACTCAAAAAGAAAACTATTTTTTATCCAAGTAGTGGTTAAGAAATTCAACCATCCAAATCAAATCGATCAACCTATGAAGTCGTAGTTAGGTAACAAATTTTCAAAATAGAAATAAATTTACAAGATTACCAAAATGTAGAAAAATTAGACACATTTATGATATTTTTATTAGTTAAATTAAAAAAATAAGTGTAGTAAACAAGAACTATTTTTATTGATAATGAAAATGAAATACGTAATTTATAACTGATAAAAAATTAAATTATTTTACCATTTGACAAAGATAAATAGTTCAACTTTTGGGTCAAGTGTGTTAACCTTTAATGTCATAAATAAATAATAAAAATTAATAAAACATAAATTACAAAAATGAAAAAAAACATAAATTTTGCAAAAAAAAAAGCATTCAAGCACATGTATAATATCATATAGTTATCATATTAAACAAAAAGTAAGTGTGACATATCAGAATTATTTTCACACAGGAATACGAAAAAAATTATAGAAAAAATTGAACACATTTATAATTCTATATTTATAATACTATTAAAAATATGAATAAGATTGTGAAACTTTTTTAACTAAAATACTAATTTTTGAATTTAATCCTTATTTAATTGTGAGGTTTAAATTGTAAATTGAATTGCTATTTTTCACCTCATTCAATTCTCTCTATTTAAATCTTACATTTTTTAATAAATGAACAAAAAAAAAGATACACAAAAAGATAAAACATTACAAAAATAAGAGTTGTACTTTTCACCTTCTATCAATGATACTTGAAACTTCACAACTTGATCCGATTATCACATATTTGGATGAAGTGTTTATGTCATATTTGGATTTTGCAATTTGCATCTGATTAATAATAAAAACAAAAAAAAATACATAACTTTATAGAAAATTTTGGTTATATTATTATTATCATTATCACCACCTAGAATTGCCACGTGCAAAGCTCGCATACACTTGCTAGTATGATAAATATATGGTATTAAAGATATGGTGAATGTTTTTTATAAATTTTATAATGTTTTTTTTTTATATTTTACTTTTATTATTTAATTTATGAGACAATAAATGATTAAGAGGGAAATGTGTTTTCAATTGATTTTTAGAACGTCAGACTTTTATCAATGTTCTTTTTTCCTATAATTAAATCAATTGGTTGGATTGGTTAACCTCACCCAACCAGGATTTTGAGCCCATTTACCATTAAGTTGCCTATGTGTAAGGAAAAACCATTAACTTAGTTAGCAATATGATGACCTTGCTAATTTAAACCTTGCACCCGCTTGACGTGGAAGTGAGGTAGAGTTTAGGCACTAGTTCTATTTTTCTTGGTTTTTGCATTTTATTTCCATCAAGAATAAAAATAATTTTTATTTATCATATTTATTGTTTTAGTACGATGAATATATGATATTAAAAATGTAACCATATTTTTCTACAAAGTTTCTATATATAAAAAAATATATATAATATATTTACATCTTACTGTACTTTTATTTTTTTTATTTAATTATGACATTACAGGATAACCCATTTGATCTACACATTTGAATTACTAACCATACATGGATAGGACAGGATTGCCTTGAGTGAACCAAAAACATCAGGTTGACTTCAAAGCTAAATGAAACCGACCAATAAGTAGGCAACACCAACTTCAAAATTTGTTTATGGTTGATCATGGTTTAATTGGTTTGATTAAACCAAACCGAATTAGTTATAGTAATGTGATAAGATTACAACCAGTTGTTAAGTTCGGTTTGATAAAAAGTCTCACGATCTCTATCCCAACTATCGGCTAAAGGTATTATCGATGCTCGACACAGTTCCTTTTGCCTCTATTTTGTGATAAACCGGAGGTTTAGAGTGGGTTTATTTCTGTCAAGCTGGTGGGTGTAATTCTTAGTCATTGTTATGGAGCAAGGATCGAGTTCTACTAATTTACAGGGATGCATGAGTCATGGAAGAAGAAAACCTAGGTGAGTCTCTCTATAAGTTCGATTGGAGGAAGATTTGTCAGGTATATGCTGATAAACCAGTTAACCACTGAAGAGTTAGAAACATGCTCACTCAACTTTGGGGAACGAAAATGAGGAGTTAAAAGGAGTTTATAGATAAAAGTCCATGGTCTTATATGAATCAACGAATCATTTTCTGGTACAAGGTGGATGTGGGGATAAAAAATTAAAGTTTCCGTTGATGGTTTCCAGCCAAGAAAGTTTGGGCAGCAAAGGTATTGCCCAACACTCCAACAGAAGTGTTATGCGAAGGTCCATAAAGCAAGTTAGCACTCTAACTTCTTTGTTAGAACCACAATAGGATAACCATGAAGCAAGATCGAAAAGTCTAAGAAATGGACCATCACTGAACTGGAAGACTCTCCCAACAAAAAGCTAAGGCACATGATCTTAGTTTTGTATGATGGGTGATGAGGGGTGAACTAGCTCTCCAATGACATACTGCCACGTGGTGGCTAAAACTGTTATCTAACACCTCGGCATAAATGTGGCATGACCGAGGTTGAATGACCCTCGATAAATTGGCGCTTATGCTACCTAAACTAACACCAACCTCACTTAAGAGCAGATCGACAGATCGACCTATGGGCACATGTCTATGACGACTACTTCAAACATTGACCTACCTCTTCGACTTGGGCAATTTGTGATTTAAAGAATCACACTAACCATAGAATGACTCTGACCTACGTCGCACATCCCTTCTTATCCGTTCACACTACTTAGCGCTCTCGATAAGGGTGACCAGGACACCATGCTTTCGTGCTCTGTAAACAACAGGCAGATAAGCCTTATCATCTCTGAACGTACCGGGCACGCTATAACTAAGCCTCGAAGTCTATATAAGGGTGATCCCTTACCCTCAGAAAAGGTATACTCATTGGCATACTTGCACTCTGCTTTTATTTCTTAATCGTAAGTTTTCTTCCATCTGATATTGTTATTTTGGGTTTGGGGCAAGGCAAGCTAAATCCTCCCCTGTATATATTTAAATTGATCTCATTAATAAAATTTTAACGTGGTCACCCCTCCACCTAGAGTAAATTTTGGGGCTTAAAAAAGTTTTCTTCCACCTCGTCAACTCGAACTAACTTGACCGTCAGTGTCCCTCACTTGGGTCATCCCCTGGGGTCTCAGACATGTTTCATCTTGCAGACTTGACCCGTTGACCTCACCTAAAGAACTCCTAGCTATCATTGCCAGTAGACCTGTTCATGGGCCGGGTGGCCCGACGGGCCGGCCCGGCCCGGCCCGACTCCCGGACGGGCTTGAACAGGCTTTTTGGCCCGCGGGCTTAACCTCGGGCCAAAAAGCCCGACCTGCATAAAATTCGAGCCGGGCTCGGGCTTTGCCAAAATAGCCCGGCCCGGCCTGACCTATAGTTAAACCTAAGTAAACCCAGCCCGACCTATAGTTAAACCCAAGTAAAAACCCTATGTGATGTCCATTTGAATAAATTTTTTGATTTGAGAAGGTTGTTGATTCACTTGTAGGCCCATTGTTCATTTAAATAGGGGAAAAAAACATCTGAATTAAAATAGATAATGTCTATTTGAATAGGGAAAATTTTGATTTTCTTTTATTAGGTCGGGCTCGGGCTTCAGTCTTTTTATCAGGGCCGGGCTCGGGCCTAAGTTCTAGGCTCGTTGGTCGGGCCGGGCTCGGGCTCGGGCCTATTATTTTTCTGTTAATGAACACTAAAAGCCCGGCCCGAGCCTGGCCCGACCTGGCCCATGAACATGTCTAATTGCCAGTAGGATCTCAGCGTAGATTGACTCTCATCAATTGGCGACATTTGTGGGATCACTAGACATAAAGGCCGTTTCCACTCTCTTTCTCACTTTTCACAATGTCTCCACTGAAGAACAAGGAAATCCGAACTGGTGGGTCTTCCGCTAGGGGCAACTCCCGAACGTTGAGGCCTCTACAACACCAAGAGGAGTAAGCGGTGAGTAGTATGAAGACTTGGTATGCCTGGTCAAAAGCATAGACATTCGCATGTAGGCTTGAGATAAATGTGTGGCTGTGATTGGATAGTAGCTACCGAAAGAGCAGCTCAAGGTACTTGCAAGGGAGCAACTTTCATAGCGAAACTAGGATAACAACCTACTTGCACTGCCAGACGTTCCTCCACCTCCACCTCACAATAGTCATGATGACCTTGTTCGGACCTGTACATAAGAGCAGTGGGACCCCATGTATGTCCTTAAGGAATAGGGAAGCAAAGTGACCTTTTCATGTAGGTTTGACAACTTGCACTCTAGGGTGGATTCTTGGCAAGACAGGTACAAGAGACATCCTCAGCACAAACGAGTAAAGAACAAGCTCAGCCCCAGAGAATACCACCATGCAAGCCCCTCCAGAGAATGTGAACCCAGCTGATCAGACACCTTGAGCACCTTGAAACTTATTAGGGCATAGTCTTTTACACCCAAGATATTCTCGGAACCACACCCTAAGGATTTCAAGACACCAATGTTAGAGTCCTATGATGGAACCGCTGACCTAGTTGACCATGTCGCCATGTTGAGAGCTTCCAGGCTCTCATGTTTTTGCATGGGGCCTCAAAATCAAGCATGTGCCTAGCCTTCCCAACCACATTCTGATAGACAACTCGGATGTGGTACTCGAGACTTGCGTTAGGCTCCATTAAGAACTGGGAGCAATTTACTAAGTTATTCGTGACCCACTTCATGACCAACCACCAACACCCAAAGACCATTGCCACTCTCATGAATATTTAGTAGCAACTAGAAAAGAGCCTTCGGGAGTATGTTTGGAGATTCAACTCAGAGGGCCTCCAGGTCCGTGTGCTCAATCTAGTAGTAGTAGTTGTAGTAGGCATACATGGAATCGGGGACCACCGTTTACAATTCTCCCTAGCCAAAGAACCACTCTAGAACATGGAGGGTTTCCTCAATCGTGCTAAGAAGTACATTAATGTTGAGGAGGTAATCCACATGGGAGGAGACCAGGGGATAGAAAGAAGACAAAGGATAGAGATGAAGATCAAGGTGAAAGCAACGACAAGCATAGCCGAGGTGAAGGGAGATCATCCAAACGATCTCGATTGCTAGCCAAGCACTCCTAGACTCCCCCTGGAAGGTACCAGACTTGCACACCTTTAAATTCCAAGAGGTGAAAGATCTTGATGCAAATCAAGAAGATGGAATACTTGAAGTGGCTTCCGCGCATGAGAGGTAACACTACATACAAGAACTAGGACTAGTACTGTCAATTTCACCAAGCTAATGGGCATGACACTGAGTACTACTAGGACTTAAAAATGAAATTGAGGAGCTAATTTGTCATAGCTACTTGAATCAATTTTTTAAGGACGCTTGAGCTGCTAAGCAATTGAAATACTAGTAGAATGAGGATGAGGAAGAAGTGCTCACCGGCGTATTGCAATGATCATTGGTGGCTAGTGGATTCATAGTGGTCGAGTGCAACCAGGCAGCCCAAAAAGCGTTAATTTGGGAGTTGTAGTCCGAAGAAGGTAACCTGCCTCTAAAGTGGTCATGGATTGATGAGACGATCTCATTCAGCGACGACAACCTAAGAGGTGTCCACATGCCGCATGATGATGCCTTGTGGTGAAAATGATCATTGCGAACTATGAGGTAAAAAGAATTTTAATTGACAGTGTAGTTTGACTAACATTCTCTTTTGGAAGACTTGGAGAAGATGAATCTCGATCAGAAGCATTTTGTCCTGATCGATGTACCTCTAGTCGATTTCAGTGGGAGCGTAGTCTGCTCGATTGGAAAGATAAGTTTGTCGGTAACAGTAGGGACCACACCAAGCAAGGCAATAGTAATGACTGATTTCTTATTAGTTGACACTCAATTGCCCTACAATGTGATCATGGGCCATCTAGTTTTACATGCCCTCCAAGGAGCTGTATTGACCTACCACCTCACCATGAAGTTCCCAATTGAGCGAGGAATTAAAGTAGTTCAGGGGGACCAAATCGAGTCAAGAAAGTGCTACATGGCAACACTTAAAGGAAAATGGAAGCAATCATTGGCAGTCGACCTTGACCTTGACCCATTTGAGGAGACTGGTGATAGCCAAGGACAATCCATGGAAGAAGTTATCTCAGTTCCTCTCTCTGAGACCAATCCCAACAAGAAATTATAGATTGGGTATCTCCTTTAAGAACCCCTCTGCACCAAATTGGTAAGGTTTCTTTAACTTAATTTTGATATTTTTGCTTGGTCAGCTGCCAACATTCCCGACATCGTTATCACTCATACACTTAATATCAATCCAAACTTTAGACCTGTTAAATAGAAAAGAGTCTTCGCCCCATATCAGTGAAGGACCATTGAAGAGGAGGTTGGGAAGCTCCTAAGTGTTGAATTCATACGCGAGGTAAAGTACCCAACTGGATAGCCAACGTGGTATTGGTTAAGAAGGCAGACAGGAAGCGGCACATGTGCGTAGATTACATGAATTTGAACAGAGCCTACCTAAAGGATAGTTTCCTAGTCCCAAGAATAGATCAGATGGTAAATGCCACATCGGGGTTCAAGCTGTTGAGCTTCATGGATGCCTATTTAGACTACAATCAGATTCAGATGGATCCCCCTAGACCATGAAATGACAATCTTTGTAACTGAAATAGGTCTATATTGCTATAGAGTCATTCCTTTTGACCTTAAGAATGATGGGGCAACCTACCAACATCTCATAAACAAGATTTTTCAAAATTTAATAGGAAAGAATGTTGAAGTTTACATTAATGACATAGTAGGTAAAAGTAAATCCTCTAATTCACAAATTACCAACCTAAACAAGGTGTTTAATGTTTTAAGAAAATATAGATTAAAACTTAACCCGAACAACGATGTCATGTTGGGGAAATTCCTCAGATATATGGTGACTCAACGTGGCATCAAAGCCAACCCTAAGAAAATCTAGGCAATTATAAATATGCAACCTCCAAGGTCCATCAAGGAAGTCCAAAGACTCACTAGCTAAGTTACTACCCTCAGTTGCTTCATGTTTAGATCGGCGGGAAGACGCTTGCCCTTTTTTCAAGTGATCAAGAAGGTTAAGAACTTCTAGTGGATTGAAGAGTGCTGGTATGCATTTGATGGTCTGGATTGTAGACAAAGTGCAATGACCTATTTACTATGTAAGTAGGGTCCTACATGCAGCCAAGACTAGGTACTTGAACATCAAGAAGCTCACATTCATACTGATGATCTTAGCTCAAAAGTTGTGACCTTACTTTCAAGCCCACACGATTGTCGTGCTCACCAACTAGGCACTCTGTCTAGTCTTATAGAAGATTGAGGTGTTAGAGGGACTCACTAACTAGGACATTAAACTTTGTGAATTTGACATCTGATTCAAGTCATGACCAACTATCAAGGCTTAGGTTCTAGCCAACTTCATCTTAGAATTATGTTTAGCTTGCCGACCCTGGAATTGGGCGAACCACTAGCTAGCCTGGTGGCATCCATTGGTGTGGAACCTTCGTCTAGACTGGAAGAAGAACCTTGGATCCTTTATGTAGATGGCTTGTCCAACCCGAAGGGGAGTGGATCTAGATTGATCTTGCTAGGGCCTGATGAGGTGAAGCACGAGTATATGCTCAAATTCAAATTCAAGGCATTGAACAACAAAGTTGAGTATGTGATATTGATCAGAGTGGATCTAGATTGATCTTGCTAGGGCCTGATGAGGTGCAGCACGAGTACATGCTCAGATTCAAATTCAAGGCATTTAACAACAAAGCTGAGTATGTGGCATTAATTGTCGGTCTGACCCTCACCATGGAGATAGACATGGAAAACATTGAGGCTTGTAGTGACTCCTAGCTCATCATCAACCAAATCAGTAGATAGTATGAGGCTAAAAAATGGCGATGGTCAAATACCAAAGGTATGAGAGCTCGCGCAATAGTTCAACTTGTTCTCCATCCACCAGAAGGTCTGAGAATGTACAGGCCAATGCACTTTCAAAGCTAGCCGGTTTTGTGGACAACACTTGGAGAACAATCCACAATGAAGACTTGTCGCACCCTAATATAGAGAAGGCAGTAGAAGTAGAAGTTGCACCTATAATACAAGCGATAGAGTCGAGCTGGATTAACCCTATTATGGAGTACTTGTGCCACAGAATGTTACCCAACGAACAAAGTAAATATTGGAAGATCGAACAAAAAATTGATCACTATATTGTCATGGGCAATTAGATGTATTGAAGGTCTTTCACTCTCCCCTACCTCCAATGCCTCTGACCTACCGAGGTAGAGTACATGCTTAAGGAGATCCATGAAGGAATATGTAGTGAACACTTGGGGGGGGGGGCAGTTTGTTCACTCAGAAGGCACTTTGAAAAGGCTACTATTGGCCCACCATGCCAACATACCTCGCCAACATGCCACCAACCTATAATAACTCACCAGTCTATAGTCGTTTGCTCAGTAGGGAATCAACATCCTTGGCCCTTTCCTACTAGTAACCAGGCAACAAAAGTACCTAATCATGGTGGTGGATTACTTCACCAAGTAGGTGGAAGTCAAAGGACTACCGACCATCATAACTTAGAATGTCTTGAAGTTTTTTTAGAAGAACATTGTGTGCAGATTTGGACTCCCATGAGTACTAATCTCATACAACAGAGAGTAGTTCGAGGACATCAAATTCCAAGACTAGTGTGTCGAGCTAGGGATACAATAGAGTTCCACCTCATCGGTTTAAAGACCCAACTAGCCCAAGCTAAGGGGAATTGGGTGGAAGAACTCCCCAGCGTACTATGGGTATACTGAACTATGAACAAGATAGTGACCGGGGAGACACCCTCCAACCTCACTTTCGACACCAAACTAATCATCCCTACTGGGATCAAGTTGTCGACCTTAAGGTCCGAGACTTATGATGAAGACGAAAACAACGATGAACTCTGAACCAGCTTGGATTTAGTAAAAGAGGTATGAGATTAGGCCCAGGTCCAGACTACGGTTTACTAGTAAAGCGTAGCTCGTTAAGTAAAAACAAAAATCCATAAACAAGGATATTACAAATTTAGAAAAGTGATGATAATTATTGTAATAGCTTGGGTCATCTTAGATGGATTAGTTGATATGATATCCATAAGTCTCCTATGACAACTTTGCTTACCAAAACTATTGCACCAGACGAGTCTGGACAAATAAAATATTTTTATACAACATAATTATAATATAGACATAAATTAAAAGTAAAATTTGAAAATGTGTGTCCTAGAATAATATGAAAAAAAATCTTAAAATATAAGAATCAAAATAGAATATAAATATATATATATATATATATATATACTAAGAAACTAAACACTGATATTTGTAAATACTTATCCAAGAATAATTAAAACACAATACAAACACTGTAAGTACATGGAGTTAAATATTACGAAACCAACGATGGAGGGAATATCCACCATTGGAACTTAAGTGCAATCGCATATCTGAGAACCAGAATCACTAATCTATATCTCTTGAAACTTAGAGCACAAAAACATTGAAGTCTACAATTTGCGTAGAAATATCAAATTCTACAGCATGCAAAAGAATGCTCGTGCAAGAGGGATCACACTATACAACAATAAGCAGGCTTATAGAAGGGGTTGTACCTATAAACGTATTCACATGGGAACTTTAACGATGAAAATTCCCAATCCCGAGGTATTCTCATGGACACATGACGAAAACCTGAGTCTCTTATGTGTTTGGTACCTAGCAATTTTTTTACCACTTTCCCACAGTGGGAAAGCTTTTTGGTCTCTCCCTGCTTTTCTCTCAAACTATAGCCTTTTTTATATAAGTAGGAGAGTCTTAAACCATTCAAAGGAGAGACAACCCTCCTCCCACGTGAGATCCATCCCCTTATCTTAGAGTTTGAATTAGGTCTCTTTTTATAAAGAAAAAAAGCAGAAAAGCTCTAAATCTCACAAAATAAGAGAGCTTGGGCTTCAAGACAGTTTTTTTTTTCAAGAAAATGGGAAAAGATTTTCAAAGAAAAGAGGTGTTCAATCAAGTTTTCCATTTCGGTGAAAGATTTTCCTCGATTTAGGATTGATTTTCATGGGTTTTGCGCATCCAATGAGGTTTCGGAGCATGCCAAACATTGCAATCTAGTATTTGGGGTTATTAATGGCGTAAGATGTAAATTTGAATCACCGATGACAATTATTTTATCTTTTCTTGGTTTTAAGTAGGGGTATCTTTCGGTTTTTGGGCTTTTTAAGTCTAGTAGGCCTAATTTTATTGGTCCAGGTGTTTGAACAAGTCAAGCATGGGTTTGACATCAATTATCAACCTTTTGATGTTTCAAGTTGGGATAGATGAAGTGGCGATTTAATTTGGTGCATCAAAATGAAATATTTCTAATTTAATGGTCAAATGGTTGAATCATACGGTGAAATTTTGCGTACATGGGTTTTTTTGCATCTCTGAACAAGGTGGAGGGGTCTGATTGATCAGATGAAGTTTGGACGGTGAAGATCTATGGCTAATAAGCTATAATCTATAAGATTTCTCAAAATGTAATCTTAGCTTGATGAAGGATCAAACGAGGGATATCTGGGAAGAAATTTTGTGGGTGAACATTTTTGGATGTCTTGAATTGTTAGACAGTATATACCCTTAACGCCAATCAGATTGATGTACAAATACATTTATTGTCAATGAGTAAAAGTACATTATTGTTTCATGTTGGTATTGGTATGTTTTTGTGTAATTACCCCTTAAACTGGACACTTATGAGACTCATGTTAGTTTAGAATGTTCTCAGCCATTGGATAGACTTGGGGAGTTTATCCTGGCAAGGTTGATAATAATGTGCTGCTAAAGAAGTTGGGGCAACTTGTCTTTGCTGCTAGCATTAGACCCAAAGCACATGTAGTGTATGTTTAGATGAAACACTAAACTCATACCATTTTCTAGTTATGCCCTGGACCATGGAAATTGATGGGCAAAACTAGAAAGTTATACATAACCCATAGACTTGATTATGGTACTGTATTAGGTGTTAGATTGGGCTGTCTTTAACATGCCAATCAATGAGATCCATCAAGGGTCAAAACCTGGGTAAGTTGGGGTAGTATGAGAATTCATCTGAGTGGGTGATCATAGTGATAGGATCGACCCCTTTGTCGAAAATAATGAATGATAGGGCTTATGCTCTCTCTAATGGAAACCTAAATTGACAGTAGTGGATTTCAATTATGTTTGAGATTTGGTTTTGTAATATATATATATATATATTATATTTTATGAAAAATGTTTGCAAAATGTTTTAGTTCTCGAGATCCATCCGAGCAGTGAGTGTAACACTATACCTTGCAGCCAAGGGAGAGGTCCTTCTCTGTCAGACAGTGTTATGATCATTATGGGCTAAGAGGTTAAGTGTAAGAGACCACTAAGGGCTGATGACCGGATGGGCTTTATCTTATTTAAGTTCATTATCCTTGGGTCTTCATAGGATGGCTGAATTCAAGGATCATTTAAGTGTAAATGTTGGGCCCATATTGAGACCATAGTGATGTGCTCAGGAGTTGACTACGTTTAGTAGTGAATTCGGCCAAGACTTTTCACAGACGTTAGGCCGAACCCATGTGGACTTATGTAAGGTCATTGTGGGGTCCTACGTCATACAAATCAGGCCTAAGCTGTCCATGCAATATCTTGGGTCATGAGCTTTTGAAGGAAATGGGCCTATGGCCCATAGTTAATAAGATTAAGTAAGCTATCACATGACAACTTAAGTTGCTCTAGGTCAAATCTAGGTTTGGAAATGGGCATAGAGCACCCATACTCTTAAGAGGATAAGGCTTATCTCTTAATAGAGTCCAGATCCAAATTAGATTTGGATAGTCTCCTAATTTGATTAGGAGAGTTCTCCATAAGGAGATAAAAGAAGAAGAGGGCGAACCAGACTAAAACACCACACTCTCTCTTGTTCTCTCTCTTCTCTTTTGTCTTCCAAGAAACCCTATCATGACCTAGGCTTTTAAGGACTGATAGAGATCAATTTTCTTCTGATTTTTACAAGAAAAATCTAGAGGAATTTCAGACTCACCTTCCCCAATTCGATCAAAGCAGTTGGGTTGTAGTTTCGCTGAAAATTGTGTTGTTGAATCAGCTTTACCTATACACTGCGTCATTTTCAGTGGAGGCTGGTTTTGGGACTGATTTAGGCATGAAATTCCACCTTGGGATCTGAATTTGTGGTAGCCATATCAGGTATAAATCTCCCTCTTTGTTTGGTTTCAAATCTGGTCTAGTTCAGTGCAAGACTGATATTGAGAAATGCAGTTTTTCAAAACATAGGGAATTTGATTCCCATAAGGATTAGGAAATTTTTGAAATTTTGCCCAGCCATCTGGCATGGTTCGGCCATCCATATGATGGATCCTAGCCATTACAACAGGAACAATGGGACACTATGCTTAATGAGCAATGTTGGTTGTGGGCAGGTGATTGCCTCCCTATGGCTGAAGGCTGGGTGCTTCAGGTGTGGGGTTTCCTAGGTGGCTAGATGGCACTGTAGATGGGCCAGCGGGTGTTAAAGAGGGATTCTCTGGCATGGTCACCCATTACACAAGCATTTGCAAGGTATCCCTCATCTCGGTTTGCTTCTGTTCCAGGCTTGATTGCTGGACTCCTGAGGGATTTGTTCTTTAGGTTCTATGTTGCAATTTTCAAGATCAATGTGTTGTTCCTTACGGATTGGTAAGGGGTTGACTCTCCTTGCGTCCATCTTTTGTGATCAAGGGAATAAACCAGATATTCTAATGTAAGTGGGATGGCAAAGCAATTAAAGATGGTTTCCTTGAAAGACAAAGATGATGCAAGTTCAAAATTAGAATTGGGATGGGCTTAATTCTCTGAGGGGAAGGCATGAGGGATTTCGGATGGACGATTCGGGGGTTCCAATGTCCTCCCTACGACTTGTGTCTTCCTTTTATAGAGGAGATCCTGAGGCTATAAAGGGAATCACCCAAAAGAGGACTTTTCCCATTAGGGAAAGGAATTTAACTCTTTTATCTGTCGTGAGGTAAACCCCACTGGTGCTTTGCCACGTGTCTAGCGAGATACTTTAAGAAGAAGGTTTTCATTTCTCCAAGGATTCTCGCATGACACGTATTGGCTACACCCCTTCATGGGTTTTCTTATGGCCATGTGTCAGAGATGAGATCTTTGATCAGTTGATGTATTCAAGAACCTTAGCAATCATCTTTGAAATGCGTCATTGTAGTTTATTGTGATTGCAAGAAGTATGAGTCAACTACGGGAGGGTGTTTATGTGCTCATCATAAGTTGTAAATAATGCCTTATGTTCATCGCAAGACCTGGATGATATTTTATGCTCATCACAGGCTCTAGATGATTCTATATGCTCATCACAAGTTCTATATGATGATTTATACTCATCGTAGGCTTTGGATGATGCTTTATGCTCATCGCAGGTGCATGTGACCCGCATTTCCTCTGTAGAATACTATCACACTGTTACAAAGGATTATTAGTCGTTCTAATACCTTAAACATTGTCTATTGTTCTACTTATTTTGACCGTTGCATTCATCACAAGTGGGGATTTCTTCATGTGGTTCTTATTTACAGTTTCTATCATAAATTCCGTGGTAGGGAGATACATGTACTTACAACTGAGGGCAACCAAGATTAGTAAAAAACCGGGGCAACCAAGATCAGTTAAAAACTGGGGTAACCAAGATTAGTAACTAAGATTTCATTTCACACCACCTATGCATGTTTCGTCCTAGTATAAAGTCCTCATTGATTAAGAAAGAATGTATGACTACTGATATCGAATGATGTGAATAACGAAAAGAGGGAGTAAGCAACAAGAGAAGAGCAAAAGACAAAAGTTAATTACAAGCCCTAGGTATGAACATAAGCATCAAATACCCAAATTAGTTAAATTTTGAGACTGTTTACCTTTCATTTTTTAACTCCATCCTAAGCCACGTTTTGTCCTATCTAAGAAGTCCTCATCGGTCTTTAAAATATTGGCAAAGTGGTACTAGGCACCTTGTGAGTTAGTGATGGAGTAGAGTGCTCCCTAAAAAGCAGGATCGAGATTTTGCAAACAAAAAAAAAAAAGAAGAGAAAAGGAAAAGGGAGAGCATCCCCTTTGAATGAACATCTTTCTCAATCTTCCAAGTCACATACCTTAAAAGTTAATTGGTTTCTCAATTGCTAGATTGATCCAAGAAGAACACTAATTTCAAGCCATACTAAAAATTATGGGAATATTGCCAGATCCGATTTCTCCACTTGCATTGACCAATTGGTTAAAGTCAAATTTCCCTATGTTCAATCAAAGTAAAATTGGTTAAGATCACCACCTATAATTTCCATTCCCCACTCAAACTAATTTTTTTACCACCTCTCATGCCATCAAAGTAAGCCATGTTTTCTCTATCAAAAAATTGCCTTAGGTGTTTCTTCAAGAAATTCCTTTATTGGCTTACCTTGTGTAGATGAAGAGACTTATGCGAAGTTTGTCTTCCTTGTGTTTCATTGTTAAAGCAAATTATGTATTTCTTCAACTAATAGGGATCCTATTAACATAAAAGTCGTCATACTCTTTCATTTATCCCTTGCGTTATGCAGTAGCATGCTTTGAATAATTAAACTTTATGTTGTTCGTTGCTTTGTGCAATTTGTTTGGAGCAATTTATATCTGTAGAATTATCAAACAAATTCATCATATGAATATCTTATCTAAAAACTTACATTCTAAAAGCCTTTAATCAAAGTATTGCTTCGAGCAATTTGCCTTCATGGCATTCCCTGCTTCATGCAACACACTTTGACCGATTAGCCTTTATGGCATCTTTTGCTTCGTGCCATTTGCTTTGAGCAATTTACATTTATAGAGTTATCAAATAAACACATCATCTAATAGCCTACATTCCAAAAGTCTCTCATCAAAGTCTTGTTTCGAGTAAATTGTCGTTGTGGCATTCTTTGCTTCATGTGATTTACACCCATAGTATTATCTAAAAAAGTCATCACATGCACATCTCACTAGTTTAGCTTACATTCCCGAAAGTCTCTTATCAAAGTCTTGCATCGAGCAACTTGCCTTTGTGGCATTCTTTGGTTCATGTGATACACTTCGAGCAATTAGCCTTTACAACACTCCTTGCTTTGAGCAGTTTAACACCCATAATATTATCAAATAAACTCATCGTTTGCACATCTCATTATGATAGCTTACATTTTGAAAGTCTTTCATCAAAGTCTTGGTTCGAGCAATCCGTCTTTGTGGCATTCTTTGCTTTGTGTAACTCGCTTCAAGCGATTAGCCTTTGTGGCATTCCTTGCTTTGAACAGTTTACACCGATAATATTGTTGAATAAACTCATCACCTACACAACTCATTAGGATAGCTTATAGCATGCTTCAAGCAACTTGTCTTTGTGGAATTCTTTGCTTTGTGTAGCACGCTTCAAACGATTAGCCTTTATGGCATCTCTAGTTTTGTGCCACTTACTTCGAACAAATTGCACTTATCATTTTATCAAATAGACTCATTAGTTAGTTCCTTCTCTTAAAATAACTTACACTTTGAAAACTTTTATCAAAGTCTTGCTTTAAGCAACTCACCTTCGCAGCATATTCTACTTCATGTAGTACGCTTCAAGAAACTAACCTTCATGGAATTTATTATCAGTCAATAAACTCACCCCTGAACATCTAATTAGCTATCTTTTCATCGAAGTCTTGCTTCTAGCAATTTATCTTTGTGGCTTTTCATGCTTTGTGCCAACTTGCTTCGAGTAGTAATCCCTTCCTTAGTATCACTAAAACCTAGTGCATCAAACAAAGTAGGTAGTATAACCAACCCATTGTTCTCTGTCATGAAGGTTACACCTATTTTGTAGTTTATTCATTGGTGTGTGACAGCTTGTCTAAAAGCTCTAGATCCTTTCACTCACCAGACCTCACCTCATCCTAGCAGTGTCCCAGCCAAGGGCATTAGGATTGCTTAAGACTAATACACTATATCATCTCATCACTAAGGCACAACACAGATTAACTACATGTTTGTCGAGGTTTTCATGCATGAACTTCCAAATACTTGAAAAGCACTCTATGTCTCTTAAGAAAGGTGGAAATTCTATATTGAGAATATGATTGCTGTCAAGTTTTCAAAAACTTTACGTTTTTTGAAATAGTTTTCTAAATGTTTTCATTGTGGCAGACAAGCCCTAACTCCATAGGACGCTTAATACCTATTGGAAGGGATATGCTACCTAGAATAAATACCTTTTGTAAGTCTTGAGAGGTATCTTCGCTCCATATCCTTTTGTTTTGGATGTTTCCTATCTTTTTCATTCGGCAGCTTACTACCTTTGACAAAGAGGGGTAGCTGTTAGCACCCAAAATTAAACACCTCACCCCCCTTAAACCAAAAATCGCCCAAATGGACACTTCATTTGATCAATCATACATTACTAGAACTCTATGTACCCTAAAACCCTTGCCTATTGTGAGCTCCGGAAAGCTCATGGCCGGATCAAAGGGTTTGGAGTCGCCACCCATTTTTTTAGAGGAAATGGACCATCATTTTTGGGTTTGAAAAATGGTTTACTGGCCTTGATAGTAACTCCATTCTCCGCCAAGTAAAGGCATTGAACTGAAAGGCTTTGGGTTCAAAGGATTGGGAGAGGAAAGGTGTTAGGCACCCCTCTCTTCAAGCTGCTATAGTAGCCCACTACAGGAGTAATTTAGGCTCAAATTCTGGTGGAAACACGCACTAGCAAGATTGTTCAAAGCTCTTGATATCTGGTGAAAATGTTCCCAACTTCACCTAGAATTGATTTGAGGTGATGCTATCGGTTATTAGGTACTAGTTTCCCTAAGACCCTCACCTCTCTACTTCTTTTTCTCAATCCGAAGGAAGTTGGGAATGCAAATTTTCCAAGATTTCAAAGCTTTAAGCAACTTGAAACTAAACTAAAAGCAAAGAAATGGTGGAATGAGAGGCTTACCTCTCGTGTACGACCTTGAAACAAGCTTTCCAACACCTGAAAGGACTTCAAATGAAACTTGAATTGAGCTAGGCTAGGTGTTTCTGGTGTTGAGTTTGGAAAATAAGGGATGAGGCTTGAGCTTGGCTTCAAGCATTCCAAGATTTTAAGTAAGCTGGGTGTGTTACAAGAGTTGGAAAGCTCTCCTCCTTCAAGCTTGAGTTGAGCCTCTATTTATAGAGAAAATGGAGGGAAGGGGCTTGAATTTGACCCTTCCTTCTTTGTGCAACAAATCTTCTCAATTTTGGGTGGTTTCTCATGGGTTTTGTGCATCCAATGTGGGATTAGGGCATGCTAAACGTTGTAGCCCCGTATTTGGGGCTGCTAGTGGCAAAAAACGTAAATTTGATGAGATTTTAAAAGTGATTTTATCCTTTCTTGGTTTTAAATGGGGGCCTGTTTGGTATTTTGGGGTTAGGCTCAAAAGCATTGCTCTAGGTGTTTTAATGGGGTTGAGTAAGGATATGACGTTAGTCCTCACCCACTTATGTATCTTTCTAGTTTAACGGTCAAATGGATGAATCTAGTAATGAAATTTGGTATGTTGGGGTTTTTTTGGGTCTCTGAACATAGTGGTGAGGTCTAATCGGATAAACGAGGTTGGGAAGATTGAGATTTGTGGCTGACAAGTTCGGATCAATAAGATTTGCTGAAATAGAATCTTTATTCGATGAAGGGTCAAACAGGGGAATTTTGGAATGAAATTTGGTGTGTAGGCACTTTCAAACATACTAAATCTAATGGAAGTGATGGATCATTGATCAGAGGTGTGTATTGACTGATTTAGTTCAGATCATGGTCTTAGCTTATGGTTTTTCAATCAACGAGAGGACCCGAAATGGAATCTTGCTTTTTCAACGGTCAAATGGAGGTGTTTAGTTGTGAAATTTGATGTGCTGGGATTTTTTGGGTCATTGAACATGGTGGTGGGGTCTAATTGGTCAAATAAGGCTTGGATGGTGGAGGTTTGTGACAGGTGAGCTTTTGATCAATAAGATTCGCCAAAATAGAATCTAGGCTTGATGTTAGGTCAAATGAGGGAATTTTGGGATAGAATTTGGTGAGAAAATATGGATTGGGATCATGACGCTGTTGGAAGGGTTTGATCGTGTTAGGTATGTATAGATCATGAGTTTTAGGCTCGTGGAGCATCGTAGTGTTATATGTGAAGGGATGAGAGATCCATCATATGGATGGCCGAACCCTGCATGTAGGTTGGGCAAAATTTAAAAAATTTCTCTCTCTCCCATGTGGGGATCACATTCCCTATTTTAGAAAATTGCATTTTCAAGGATCAATCTTGAACCCAAACCGAACCAGATCTGAAACCAAAAGGTAGGAGAGGGATATACCTGATACGGAGTAGCAGTAACCCCCAACGAAGGTGTTCACGTCCAAGGAGAATACCAAAGACTGCTCTCACTAAAGATGACACAGCGTAGGGTGGAGCAGAATCAACAGGACGGTTCTTCAGCAAGAACTGAATTCTTCAGCAAGAACTCGATGGAGGGTAGCTGAGCACGACTTCTGATTATCTTTTCTCCCAAAAGATAATATCAAGAACTCTTCTTGATCGCTCCTACAGGTGAAGATCGAACTGGTAATGGCGTCAATCTAACTGTATGATGTCTTCTCTCTTGTATCAGTAAGACTAAAGGATGAACTAGGGTTCGCCCTTCTCCTCTATTTATAGCCTTAAAGAGAGCTTCTCCTAATACCATTAGGAGTTTCCTAATCCAAATCTTGTATTTGGATCTGGACTCTCTTTAAGAGATAAGGATAATCCGTTATCTTATCTACAGATAAAGATCAGCCCTCCTAATCTAATTAGGAGTTTCCAGATCTAAATCTCTATTTGGATCTGGATTCTCTGAGTGGATAGGGATAATCCCTTATCCTATCTCCTGATCTAAATCCCAGAACCACCCCTCTTTAATTAATCTAATTAAGCCAGTTCGAATTGGGCTTTAGGCCCATTAAGTATATGTGCTCACTTATCCTCCAAACTGCTGCCCAATTTGATATCCTTGTATTGCGTGGGATCGAAACATTGATCTACACATCAGCCACATGGGTTCATCCCAGCCTCTGTTACAAGGCCTGAACGAATTCACTATAGGAGACAGTGAACCCCTGAGTCCATCACAATGGGCTCTTAATGGGCCCAACATTTACAATAAATGGTCGTTGGGTCAAGCCACCTTATAAAAACCCAAGGACTGTGGGCAGATGCAAGATTAGCTCATCAAGTATTACCCTCAATGGTCTTACACTTAACCTCTCATCCCATAATGATCAAACACTGCCTGACAAGAGAGAACCTCTCCCTCGGCTGCAAAGTACAGTGTTGCACTCTTTACTTACATGGATCTTAGGAATTAAAACCTTTTGCAAACATTTTGAAACCACATATATATATATATATCCTTATATAAATATATTTTGCAAAACAAATTTCAATGGTTAAAACCGACTGCTGACAGTTTTTGTTTCCAAAAGAGAGAGTGCATCCCCGATCATTCACTTTGTCCGACAAAGGGGCTGATCCTGCCACTATGATCACCCACTCAGATGAATTATCGGACTATCCCAACATACCCAGGTTTTGACCACCTCTAAGGACCTCACTGACTGTTATATCAAAGACAGCCCAATCCGACATCTAGTGTGGTATCATAATCGAGTCTAGGGGTCAGGTGTAACATTCCAGTTTTGCCCATCTTTCTCCAAGGTCCAGGGAAATACTGAAATTCTGGTCCGGTTCAGGGTTTCAAGAAAACCCACATTGCATGTACCTCAGGTCTCACCCTGGTAGCTGAGACAAGCCACCACAACCAACTTGGCGGCACATCAGTGTTAGCCTTGGCAGGATAAATCTCCCCAGATCTATCCAATGGCTGTAAAGATTCTAAAGTAACACGAGTCTCATATGTGTCTAGTTTAAGGGTATTACACAGAAACACACCATAATAACACGAATCAAATATTCACTTTTTTCATTTACATTAAATGTCATAATGTACATCATTCTGATTGGAGCTAAGGGCATACATTGTCTAACAGCTCCCACTTGCACTTAGGTCCAATCTGATATAAGCCGGAGTCCCATGCTTTCCATATGTTTCTCAAACACTTTCAGTGTCAGTGGCTTCGTCAATGGGTCTGCTACATTTTCCGCTGATGCTACCTTCTGAATTAGGACGTCCCCTCTTTCAACTATCTCCCACAGTACGTGGTACTTCCTCTCGATGTGGTTTGACTTCGAGTGGGCTCATGGCTCCTTAGCCTGAGCGATACCTCTAGTGTTGTCACACAACAATGGAATGGGTGATGTGCTGGATGGAACTACTCCCAATTCGTGAATGAACTTCTTCATCCAAACGACTTCTTTGGTAGTTTCACTTGCGGCAATGTATTCGGATTCGGTTGTGGAATCCGCTGTGGACCCCTGTTTGTTGCTTTTCCAGCAAACAACACACGATCCTATCGTGAAAACATATCCAAATGTAGATTTTCTATCATCTGAATCTGACTAGAAGTTGGCATCAGTATACCCCTGTATCTATAGTGAACTACCATCGAATACCAGACAAAACTCTTTTGTCCTTCGAAGGTACTTGAGTATGTTTTTCACAGCAGTCCAATGCTCCTGCCCTGGGTTTGACTGGAATCTACTTACCACACTCACTGCCTGAGCGATGTTAGGACAAGTGCACAACATGACATACATGATGATCCCTACAGCTGAGGCATAGGGAACGTCCTTCATGCCCTCAATCTCCTCGGGAGTCTTGGGAGACATACCCTTGGAGAGAGTCTCCATGCCTAAAAGGAAGATTTCCTTTCTTGGAGTTCTCTATGTTGTATCTCTTAACTATCTTGTCAATGTAAGTAGATTGGGATAATCCTATTATCCTCTTCGATCTATCTCTATAGAGTCGAAGAACCAGTATGTAAGAGGCTTCTTCAAGATCTTTCATGGAGAATTGCTGTGAAAGCCATACTTTCACCGTAGTTAACATTCCTACATTATTCCAAATGAGTAGAATGTCATCTACATACAGAATCAAGAACGTAACCTTATCCCCTCTGGATTTCCTGTAAACACAGGGCTCATCCGGATTTTGCTCAAAGTCAAACCTTTTGACGGTAGAGTCAAACCAGATGTTCCAACTCCTAGAAGCTTGCTTAGGTCCATATATGGATCGATTTAACTTACATACCATGTGTTCCTAACTCGTAGCTATAAAACCTTGCGGTTGCTGTATATAGATATCATCACTAAGATCTTCATTCAGGAACGCAGTTTTGACATCCATTTGCCAAATCTCGTAATCATGGTATGCTGCTACAACTAGCAGGATCCTAATGGATTTAAGCGTGGCCACCGACGAAAAGGTTTTCTCATAATCGATTCATTCTTTCTAAGTATACCCTTTCGCCACAAGATGAGCCTTGTAGGTCTCAACCTTACCATCAGGGCCCTTCTTCCTCTTATAGATCCATTTGCAACCTATTGCTTTTACCCCAGGGGGTGGATCTACCAGAGTCCAGACTCCAATGGTTTTCATTGAGTCCATCTCAGCTCTTATGGCATCTACCCATTTCAAGGAATCTATGTCCAACATAGCTTCCGTATAAGTCATGGGATCCTCCTCACTTGTTGTGGCTTCCACCAAGTAACTATCCTGATCATATCCGAAACGAACTAGAGGTCTAGAAACCTGGGTAGATCTTCTAGGTTGGTCATTACTTGGAGCTTGTGGGACATCTCCCACTACCCCTGAGCTCTCCTCATCAAGAACAACTTCTTGACGATGATTGTTCAGGATGTAATCATTTTCCAAGAAATGGGCATTTCGACTATAAAACACCTTCTATTCTCGTAGGTCATAGAATAGGTAACCCATAGAGCCTTTGGGGTAGCGTATGAATAGGCAACAGCTGGTCTTGGATTCCAATTTGTCAACACTCGTTCTTTTGACATGTGCCGGACAACCCCAAATCTTCAAGTGTCTCACACTTGGCTTCTTACTGGTCTAAAGCTCATAGGGAGTCTTCAGAACTGATTTGGTTGGAACCCGATTCAGCATGTATATCACAGTCTCTAATGTGTAACCCCAAAAGGATGCAGGTAACTCTGAGTGTACGAGAAGTAACCGGACCATATCCAATAAAGTCTGGTTCCTCCTCTCTGACACACCGTTTAGCTGTGGTGTGGCAGGAGGAGGCAATTGTGATACTATCCCATTGGCCTTAAGTAGTCCTTGAATTTGTCAGAGAGATACTCGCCACCTCGATCCGATCGAAGGGTCTTAATTTCTCTCTCTAACTGTTTCTCGACCTCTTGTCTGACACACCGTTTAACTGTTTCTCATTAGGTACACATAACCATACCGTGAGTAATCATCGGTAAATGTTATAAAATAAATATGTTGGTTACGTGTCCTAACACTCATGGACCACATACATCAGTATGTATAAGGTCAAGCGTGCCTGTACATCTTTCAGGCTTACTATTAAATGGTCATTTCGTCATCTTATCCTCAAGGCAAGGTTCACAGGTTGGAAGATTTTCTACAGTTAGAAAATCCAAAGGACCATCCTTTACCAACCTTGTAATACGATCTATGTTAATATGGCCAAATCGGTAATGCCACAAACACGTGGGATTAACTATATCACGGGTTCTTTTCTTGGGAATGTCATCCGACGTGATTTCGGTTATGTTAGTTTCCAGAGAAGGATGGAGAACATAGAGACCATTCTCAAGTTCTCCGTATGCGAGGAATTTATTATTTCTTTTGATAGTAATCGTATTACTAAAGAGAACAGAATATCCATCCACACACACTTTTAAAACAGAAATCAAAATTCTTTTCAAATTCTGTACATAAAGACAATCTTTCAGTATAATGATTCCTTCTCTCAAAATTAACTCTACAGTTCCTATAGCTGTAGCTGCAACACTTGTAGAAGTCCCCAAGTAAAGAGTCACCTCTTCGTCACTCGGTCTTCTGCTTATCCTGAACCCTTGTAGTGAGTTACATGCATGAGTCAAAGCCTCGAAGTTGATACACCAGGAAGCAAAAGTTACCAACAAATTGGTTTCTATGACAAAGGATTTGAATTTACCTTGTTTCTTGGATTCCACGTACTGAGGACAGTTCCTCTTCCAGTGACCAGCTTGCTTGCAAAAGTGATAAGCATCCGATGCTTTGTCTTTCCATTGCCTTTTGGATTTAGCAGCTTTCTTCTGAGGCTTTTTCTTTGCCTTCCTCTTCTTCTTGCCCGATTTACCAGATTTAACAAGCATGGCAATGGGCTCATCCTTCTGCAACATATTGCTGAGTTCCTGGATACTAACATTTAGCTTATTCATGTTGTAGTTCATGATGAACTGATTGAAGGAAGGAGGCAAAGAATTTAGAATGGCGTCCACCTTAGTGACATGGCTGAATTTAGAATGGCGTCCACCAAAGTGGCTCCCACTGACTTTCATAAAGCCAGATTTCGATGGCCCTGAATGGGTAGGGTTCCGCGAGGAAGCTGATGTGGGGCCCATCACGAAGGGAGATCATCCAATGATCTTAAGGACACCATGGAAATGATGTGCATTCAGCCATGGTGTGCGTAAGAGTTACTATCATATCAGCATGGGCGAAGTACGTATGGCCCATGAACGTTGCACAACACACATCCATACATCACATGCATGAAAAACAAAATTGATCCAATCAATTAATATCTGTAAAACCCATAATTAAAGGCCATAATTATCCATAATATTATTGATTAATATTATCTAGGTATATGGGCTGAATTACAAAAAGCAGTTCGGCCCATATAGCTTTTATGTAGTTAATGGGCTAAAGCAGTTTTAACACATTAAAACTGGGTTTTACAAGTGTGGGATGAATTATCTAGGTATATGGGCTGAATTACAAAAAGCAGTTCGGCCCATATAGCTTTTATGTAGTTAATGGGCTAAAGCAGTTTTAACACATTAAAACTGGGTTTTACAAGTGTGGGATGAATTACATCTTCCAATTAATCATCAACTCCTGGACCCAAGAATGAAAACTTAGGGCTGAGAACAGCCCCCATCGAGCCATAGATTTGGTCCAACTAGTTTGGTCCAATCTGGTTCGAATGGGTCTAGGGTTTGATTTTTAATTCAAGATTATGATCTGAAATTAAATTACTGATAAAAGACATTAAAGAATCAGTACAAGAGCTGTTCGTAGATCTGTTACCCTGCAAAACAGAGGTTAGTTCACAGTTTGCAGTTTCCCAAACTGTAAGTCGCAGAAAGCCAAACCCTAATCTGCGAAAATCCTTCCTTTTGCGCGATCTGCTTCGAATTTGAATGAAATAAAATAGAAAACCTAATTTTCTATTAATATTACATCAAAAGGAATTCATATACATTCTGTCTAAAAATTAAAAAAAAATTAATTACAAACAAGAATGAATAGAATAGCAGGTGTGCAATTTTCTTACGCCAATCAAGACTTCGATCTCCACCATACGAACAACCCATAAATCAAGATAAATATAAAGAACAATTCTAAATATAAATTAGATTTAAAAAGATTTAATTTTAAATCAATCGCCCTTAATCTGGGAACCGATTTCCCAGAAAATCAATAATCTACGCAAATCGGGTAGAACGCCTTTTGCCCATTTGCACAGTTTCAGATCTGGCCAATTTCGGTTCAAGATTAGAACCTTCCTTTGATACCACTGAAGGAATGAGAGATCCATCATATGGATGGCCGAACCCTGCAGGTAGGTTGGGTGAAATTTCAAAAATTTCTCTCTCCCATGTGGGAATCACATTCCCTATTTTAGAAAACTGCACTTCCAAGGATCAATCTTGAACCCAAATCGAACCAGATCTGAAACCAAAATGTAGGAGAGGGATATACCAACGAAGGTGTTCACGCCCAAGGAGAATACCAAAGTCTATTCCCACTAAAGATGACACAGCGTAGGGTGGAGCAGAATCAGCAGGACGGTTCTTCAGCAAGAACTCGATGGAGGGCAGGTGAGCACGACTTCTGATTATCTTTTCTCCCAAAAGATAATATCAAGAACTCTTATTGATTGCTCCTACAGGTGGAGATCGAACTGGTTATGGCGGCAATAGCAGGAGAGGGCAAGAGCAGAAGATAAAGGTAGTCCAATGGTATGCTATCTTCTCTCTTGAATCAGTAGACTGAAGGATGAACTGGAGGTTCACCCTGCTCCTCTATTTATAGCCTTAAAGAGAGGTTCTCCTAATCCCATTAAGAGTTTCCTAATCCAAATCTTGTATTTGGATCTGGACTCTCTTTAAGAGATAAGGATAATCCCTTATCTTATCTGCAGATAAAGATCAACCCTCCTAATCTAATTAAGAGTTTCCAGATATAAATCTCTATTTGGATCTGGACTCTCTGAGTGGATAGAGACAATCCCTTATCCTATCTGCTGATCTAAATCCCAGAACTGCCTCCCTTTAATTAATCTAATTAAGCCAATTTGAATTGGGCTTTAGGCCTATTAAGTCTATGTGCTCACTTATCCTCCACACTACTGCCTAGTTGGATATCCTTGTATTGCATGGGACCCAAACATTGATCTACACATCAGCCACATGGGTTCAGCCCAACCTCTGTTACAAGGCCTGGACGAATTCACTGTCGGAGACAGTGAGTCCATCACCATGGGCTCTTAATGGGCCCAACATTTACACTAAATGGTCCTTGGGTCAAGCCACCTTATAAAAACCCAAGGACTGTGGGCAGATGTAAGATTAGCCCATCAGGTATTACCCTTAATGGTCTTACACATAACCTCTCAACCCATAATGAGCAAACACTACCTGACAAGAGAGGACCTCTCCCTCGGCTGCAAGGTATAATGTTGCACTCTCTAGTCACATGGGCCCCGGGAATTAAAACCTTTTGCAAACTTTTTGAAACTAAATGGTCCTAGTGTTGCACTCTCTAGTCACATCTACCCATACTCTGCAACATAATTTGCCATGCCTAAATGTTTATTGAAGTTCAAAAGACATCAACATGAATACTTCTCTCACCTCAATGCTCAGACCATTCTTGTATTTTGAATCTTATGGGGGACTGTTGGAGGGAAGATTCAAATTACAAAAATCTGAACTCCCTCCCTTTGGTTTTGTCTTTGTCTTTATTTGTCTTTTATTTTTTGCAACCTCTTAAGAGCATATGAAAACCTCTTCTTCCACATTGCTTGAGAAAAGAAGTGGACTTCAATATATTACTAGAATTGTTATCTCTATTGATAGGGACCCATAGGTGGAAATACACTATACATCATTCACATGCTTGTAGGGGGGTTGGGGGTGCTTTTCACACACGTGCACATCGAGCCAGGCTAGATTGGGGCATAGGTGTGGGTGTGGGTGCCACACCATATCGTTTTTGTCTTTGATCATTTGGTTTCTTAACCAGTTTGACTATTTGGATTTGATGTTTATTTTAAAATATTTCTTTTGTGTAAGCGAGTACACGTCTACTAGAAGCTTGAGGGTTGTTTCATCTTGGAAACCGAATTGTAATCACTTGGCTGCACCATAGAGGGTAAATGTGTTTTAAGGATAGAAATCAAGTGGCACAACTCAATCCATTTCAATCTAAAATCCTTAGTTTCTTATCAACTTTCAATACCGGTTTTGCAACACCACTACACTTCAGGTTTGGAAAGCATTAAATGATAAGTTCCATTATCCCTTCTAATTACTATTTTAACAACAAGAACCAAATGGTCCTTGCAAAATGGCAATTGAAAAAAAAATGTGATTATGTGTTTCTAAATCACCATTACACACAATGGACGGCTCTTGTCCCCATCCTTTGTATTCTAGTACTTGTCTTTTGTCATTAATTTAAGCTTCGCAACTAATGAAAATCTAATCTATCAACTCTTTTTATTCTCTTTTCCTACGGTACTCAGCCCAATTGATTATGACGGGCTTAGGTGGACCCAAATCTGCAACCAATATGCAATTCCTAGGTTTCTACTAAACTACTTAATCGGTCTCCTACCTAGAAAAGGTGTCGTTTGGCAAGTCTTTTTAGAAAGATCTTTCAGAAGCCCACATGGCCAAAAGACATTGAGATTTTGGGGTCTTGTCTTTAAAGACAAAGACTGTTTAGTAAGTAGCTTGGTCTACCAGGCTTTTAAAAATGCATTTAGAGGCTATATATCACACACAAAGACTAGAAAGTTTCATTCAAAACTTCATGGAATTCGACATTTATGGTCAAGTTTGGCCTTTCTTTACACACATCTTCTACTCTTTCTAGCTTTTATTACCAAACAAAAAAAAAAGACAGATTTTTGATCTTTGGAGTTTACTGAAGCCTAGAAGACTGCATGGAAAGACTTGCTAAATGTTGCCTTAGTTTGCACTCGTTTGGGAGGGCTTTCATGTCAGTAGATGCAGTGGCTTCTGGATTTGCGAGTGAGCCCCATCTAGACGCCCTACCAACAATGTTTAGGGTGAAACCCCCACCCCACCCCAAAAGCCGGAAATGACTATTTGAAAGCCCATAATGTTGCAATTTTCTAGAAGCTTATTTTAGAGGCTTCTCCGAGGCAGCTCAGTGAAAGCAGTTAAACATGTAGTACGACTTTTGGCTTTGTACGGTGAGCCCCACCTAGACAGCCTACCTAGAGGTGTAAATTAGGTCGTACCGCTCGTGGCTAGGCACGGCACGACACGATGAAATGCGGGCCATGCCAGGCCTAACACGATGGTCTGGGCCATGCTGGGCCTGGGGTTCTAGGTCCACGGGTCAGCACGACATGGCACAACCATACTGCTCGTGGCCCACATACCTGCACAGCCCAGCTTGTAGCACAACACGCGGAACGAACCATCACGGGTCGGCATGCACGGCCCGTGGACCATGCTTGGCCCGTCCGATGTACTAGCCATTGGGGGGGTCCCTAACGGCTAGTTTCAACTTTTTGGGGTTTTTTTTATAGAAATACACTCCAATAGCTATTAGCAACTATATAGGGGGTATTTATGTATTTTGGTTTTGGGGGAAGAAAGAATACAAATGCCCCCAATAGCTATATAATATCTTGCTTGGGGGGGGCATTTTGGGTAAAGTGATAAATAACTTTACAATGACCAAAATACCCCTCCCAACAACTAAAAATGGCTAGTTTTTAGGGTATTTTAGGTAATTAAATTATTTTCAATTCCTATAAATAGTACTATCCTCCACAATTCTCATCATACCAATTCAACAATTTTCTTAATCTCTTCTCTAGTTCTCATACTCTCTCAAGTCTCAATCTCTCAACCTCTCAATCTCTGATACATTCTCTAATTCTCCAATTGTCAACTTTATTGAAGTTTCAACAAGAAGAAGGCTTGCTCAACAAGTCAAGTATCTCAAGTTAGCAATTTGGGAGGCTTGGACTCTTGGAGTTGAAAGCATGGTTTTCAAAACCAGACCAGACAAGATGGTTGGACCGAATGGTCAGACTAGAAAAATTGGGAACCGGTCAGGTGATCGGTTCCGTTTTACCCTAGAACCGTTATTTTGCCAAAAACCGTTGATTTGTTTAGCAAACCGCTGACCTGGGCGGTCAAACCGTTCAAACTATTTAACGGTTTGGCCGTTTTTTATTTTTTTTGTCAAAATGGGTCAGACCATTCGATCCAAGAACCGAACCCCTGACCGGTTTGTTGTCCGGTTCGATTTTAAAAACCTTAATCGAAAGGCTTCAACCATTGAAATTAAGTTGGTATTTTGAACTGGAAATCCGGGTAAGTTCAATTAAATTAATCTTTACTATTTTAGAAAAAAATTCCTGGCTCCTCTCGAAACTAATTCCCCAACATGTTCAATGTCAACGATATTCAGTCGTAGGATGGTAGTGTTAGCACCAGTATGGATGCTATTGATATTAATGGAACTTCCACCCCTAGTATTGATATTAGGGGAAAGAAAAAGAATGCCACTAAGTTAATTAGCCCAGTTTGGAAAATATTTAAAGGAGAGGAGGTTTAGGGGAAGGGAAAAAGAGTTGTTTGCAAAAAATATAGAAAAGACTTTAGCTATTGTAGCAAGGGTGGCACTGGCCATTTGGGCATACATTTGCTCACCCATGAGAAAGAAGAAGAAGAAGAAGAAGAAGAAGAAGAAGAAGAAGAAGGAGGAGGAGGAGGAGGAGGAGGAGGAGGAGGAGGAGGAGGAGGAGGAGGAGAAGGGAGAGAAACAACACAAACACAAATTGGGTGGGGGAGGGGGGTTTGATACTTTTAAATATTCTCAAGAAAAAATGAGGTAAGAATTAGCAAAATACATTGTACAAGCTGAACAACCATTTTTGTTAATTGAAGATACTAAACTTAAAAAATGGTTACATAATTATGTAAATCCACAATTTAAAAAAAGTTCTAGGAATACTATTAGATCATATGCTTTAAAAATTTTTATTCATATAAACAAAATTCAATTTATATGTTATCAAATCTTAATTCTAAAGTTGAAATTACTTCTAAGATTTGGACTTCTATATTTAACATAAGTTATATTTGTCTTACTAGTCATTTTATTGATGAAAAATGGTTTTTAAATAAAAGAATTTTAAGTTTTACTAGCTTGAATGGCCACATACTGGCCCAGCTATTGCTACAAGTATTTTAGATACTTTACATGCTTATGGAATTGACAATAAATTATATAAATTATTTTCTATTAGTTTTAATAAGGATAGTAATAATGATTTAGCAATAAATATTTTAAAATCTCAATTAAAACCGTGATTAAATGGTAAATTATCTCATATCAGATGTGCGTATAACATCTTAAATTTATGTATTTAGGATTCTTTAAATATTATTTCTATTGATATTTCTAAAATTAAAAATTGTATTATATATATATATATATATATATTAAAATTTATGGAGCAAAAAACAAGAATTTAAATAATTATGTATAAATTATGGTGTAAAGTATAAACATTTTATATTAAATGTTAAACATAGATGAAATTCTACTTATGCTACGTTAGAAAGTTGTATTTCTCATAAATAAATTTTTAGTGATTTTTATAATACAAAAATGCTTACTGATATTATATTTGAGTAAGACTAAGAAATGTCAATTTGTATAAGAGATTTTTTAAAATAATTTTATGATGCAACTAATGAATTATTAGGTATTTATTATCCAACTAGTTGTAATTTAGCTTATCAACTAATGATGATTAGTCATTGTTTTGCAAAATATAGAAAGAATCCACAATTTAAAAGTATTGTTGAAATAATGGAAAATAAATTTAAAAAATCGTGGGAGAACACTTATCCTCTTTATTGCTTAGCTATAATATTAAATCCTAGGATACGGAAAGATGGTCTAGATATTTTACTCGAAATATATTGTGAAAATATGAATATTAAAATTGGAAATAAAAAAAGAATAAATTAATAGTTTATTATTTGAAATGTATAGTTTATATGAATTTAAATTAAAAAAGGAATAATAAAAATTCTACAACTTCTACAGCTGCATCTTCCACTTCTAAACTTGAGTCCATTGGTGGAAGAGAAAAATTTTTTATTTAATAAGAGGAAAAAATCCACTGTCTCGACAACAAGTTCATTTACTAAACTTAATTTTTATTTACAAGCATTTTTTTCTACTTTACGTAATTTTTCCTTCACCTTGGAGGGAACAAATAAAATTGATATTTTAGCTCGGTAGAGTGAACATGCAAAAAACTATCTAGTTTTTGCCGCCATGACACGCGATCTACTAACCCCTATGGTGTGTGCAATTCCATCTAAGTCTTGTTTTATTGTAGGTAATAGGGTGTTGGATGACAAGAGAAACTATATGAATGATGAAAGTTTAGAGATGTACATCTACTTTAAAGATTGGCTGGATGTTGAAGATAGATTATAAGACAAAGGAGGGCATGACACTACACCTAATGTTTCACATGAAGCAGATGATTAAAGTCAAGAACAATAGGAGAAAATGATGAAGTCAATATTTTTTGTATACGCAATAGTTGTATAACATTTTTTCAAATTATTGTAAACTTTGTTTTAATTTTATTTAGTTTATTTAATTTTTTTAGTAACATAATTTTTTATTTTCAATTTGCAACTATATTGTATTTTTATATTTTATTAATTTATTCCATTTTTCAATTTTCATATTTCATTCATCCAACCATTGTTTGCTTTGTATCATTCAAATTTAAATGAAATAAAACTCCTATTTGTCTTCCAATTTGTTATTCACTTTGAGTTTTTGTCTCTTTGACTTCTTATTTGGTTAAATATTTTTTTCATTTCTTTGTTAGATTTTTTTTTTTCAAATAGTTCTCAAAAGAAAGTTAAATATTTTAATTTTACTTGACAAAGAAATAAAAAATGTCAATGGAAACAAAAAAAAAAGCCAGTTTGACCCAGTTAGGCCCATGCCCAAGGCCCGATCTGCAGCCTGTCCAGCCCAGGCCCACGACATGGCACGTCTGCAAAGGCTTGGGCCGTGGGCTGTGTCAGGCCAACCCTCCAAATTATCCCTGGGAGGGCACCACGGCCCACACTTTGAACGGGTGGGTCATAGGCGGGCCGGCCCATTTTACACCTCTAAGCCTACCAACCATTTTGGTGAAACACATACCGTTCAACCCCCCCTAAACGGGTAAATTTCCGTGAAAGCAGTTGGCCCACAAGCAACTCCTGCCTTCTCTCTATTTATTCTTTGTATTTTCATGGTAGAGTCATCTCTGATTATTCGTGGCATGAATTTCAGCCTACTAAATCTTACTGTCGGTCGAAAATAAACCTTCATTTTTTGTTTTAAGTAAAAAAAAAACAAAGAAAAATTAAAGTTCGGACAAATATCATCACCCAAGCAGAATGTACTAGCAATGGAACTGCACTAAGTTGGGTCTATTTTTATGGCCCACCGTAACAGCAATTTAGTGGGTCACTTTTTCTGAGCCCACTTTGGAATGGGTCTCCTATTACATGTACAACCCAGTCAATCATGTGGACCGTTTTTTGCAGCCCGCAATCAAGAGTCATTGGGTTGCATTTGCAACCTCGTTGATAATTGGGCCTACTTTAGGGCCCTATAAGCCTAGTCCTAGGACTTTTTTTTTGTTTATTTTTGTTATTATTTTCCCTCCTCTTTTCTTCTTGTTCTTCTTCCTATTTCCCATTTCTCCTATAGAAATGGGAAATTTAACGTAGATGGGTGTATTACATTGGTTTGTCTTACTCAAGTGAAGATTTTGAGCCCAATCCAACTCGAGAAAGAAGAATGCTAATCACAATGGACCTAAATATGAGATTGGTGATCAGACCGAAGTGGATTATGCAAATCCGGCCCAGGATGCCATGAGATTGATGATCAGATCGAAGTATATATTTGGCATCGATGCTGCATATACAGCACCAACATGTGGGTTGGAAGCACTGTTTTTTGAGAAACGGTATTGTTCTTTTATGCCTTCAAAATTCCAATAAAACAAATTTAAATCCCACTTATATTTTGACCTTCTACTTATGTTTCCTAGTTTTTGTTCCCCCTCAAGAAAAAATTCTAGCTCCGCCCCTATCCATATCTGTTTTCAGCATTGGTATCCATTATAGGAAGTCGACGTTACTGCCACATCATGTCTTTGTTGGCAGTAATGAGCTCCAAATTAAGAGAACGTTGAATTCGGCGTTTCCCCAGACCATGCCTCCTTGATTTTCAAAGCATGACTTCGAGCACTGTTTTTTATGGAAAACGGTTCCAAACATGATACCGTTTTCTGGAGCACCAATTTTTTGAATGTGGCGCTGATGTGTCACTATTTTTTGGAGCAACGACATCGATGCCAAACACCACCCAAATGTAAATGCTATTAGTAGAACATAAAAGCAAAGTGGTTCCATTTGGCGCTGTGTTTTTTTTTTTCTTTCCTTTTGAAGCTATATAAAATAATTCAGGGTCAGTTTGGTTTGCAATCAGAATTGGAATCAGAATGGTCTATTCCCTGCCTATATGATTGTAATCGAATTCGAATTGTCTGAAAATCCAAGGGAGGGGGAGAAATGCCATTCCATAGGGCTGTGTCATAAGAGGCCCAACTCGACCAAACCGACCAACCCGGACCGACCCAACCCGAGTCGGCCAAATTTTCATCAGCATCGATCGATTTCAGGTTGTACAAATTCATAAACCGATGGTTCGGGTTGTGTGAAAACCGAAACCGACCCGAACCGAACTGACTTAGTTCCTACTTAACTAAAAACTGAAATATCTGAAAATATATATTCCAATATCTATATCTAAAAATATATATATTATGAAATATGTAAGATATATATTTCTAGAAAATATATATTCCAATATATTTGTATGTATATTTTTGTTATATATATATATATATATATATATATATATATATATATATATATATATACACATATATATATTTCTAAAATACATATTTCAGTTTTAAATATATTTCCAGAAAACTAGGTGGCCATGGGGGGCATGGATGAACTTAAAGCCGAAACCGACTCAAACCGATTAGGTCGGTTTTGCTTAACACTGGATCGGTTTCGGTTTCCATCTCAAGTAACCCGACCAGGTCGGGTTGGTTGGAAAAACCTTAGTAAACCGACCCAACCCGACCTGTGAACAGCCCTACCATTCCACAAGAATGGAGATGAGATTCAAATTCTTCTCAACCAAACGATTGGAATCAAAATGGACCATTCCAATTTTGACTTCAGGCCCCATGAAACAAACGGATCCAAATTAAGGGTCCGTTTGGTTCGTGGTCGAAATCGGAATCGGAATCCTTTGGAATCAGAATCGGAATGGTCCATTCCCATAGCCTATTTGGTTCAAATAGGAATAGGAATGAGAATTAAAATCAGCAAGAATGAGATCTCATTCCCAAGAAAAATGCAGGGAATGGCTATTCCCTCAAATGGGGGAGTGCCATTCCAGCAGGAATGAGAATGGAATTTTGATTCCGCCCAACCAAACAGTTGAATTCGGAATAGCCCATTCCGATTCTGATTCCATTCCCCTATTCCCACGAACCAAACGAAGCCTAATAAATCCTTATATTACAACTTAGGGAATGCAAAGAAAAAAAAAATACAAACTTATAAATCAGAATCTTACCTCATGAGGTCTAAGCATGCATGATAGGTTATATCAAAATATAAAAAAGGGTCTCAGACATTGATAGAATGAGTAAAAGACTCATCTCATGGTCATGGTCGTTGTTGGTATAAGGTAATTCACGATAGCACGGAACATAAACAATTTTAGTGGGCCACCTACATATTTCCTTTTCTTAAAACAAATAATTAGAATGATTATTATAATATTGGATGCTAAAAACTATTTAAAATGATTATAATAAATACGGTCCCAACTCGACAATTCGAATGAGTTGTCAATTTTTTACTTTTTTTTTTAACATACCACCAAATTAGTAGCAAAACTAAATAAATAAATAAGTAAATAAAAATAATAGATCACCATCACTGTTATCTATCTCCTTCCTCACATCTCCAAAGTTTATTTGTTATTTTATTAATTTATATTATCCAAAATAGCACCTTCGCATTAATCAAATTATGCGCTAAAACCCATCATTGACATACGCGCAGCTGTCATATTATTATTAATAATAGGGAAAATGTCTAATTAGTATAAGTCCTTTGGTCTTAGTGCAACTTTGACCCCCTAAACTTTATAATGTGACAATTCAGTACTCAAATTTTAAAAATATGTTAATTTAGCATCTGTCGTTGAGTGTCATCTAATTCTCTTTATCAATCATTTAAATATTGACAAAAAAATGAACAGTTTCAAATCATTGCCTATTCTATTCAATAAAATTGGAATCACATCTCAATGGGCATTCTGGTGGATCCCAACTTTCTTGAATAGAAGAGGTAAGGATTTGAGACTATTTATTTTTACAACATTTGAATAATTGATAAAAAAAATTAAATGACAATCGAAGAACATTTATATCTTTTCAAATACCACTTAACAACTAGTTGATAGACTGGTTATGATTAACCAAAGGTATTGGATTGGCACATTTTTAAAATTCGAAAATTAAAGTGGCACTAGGCCCAAATACAGGGTACTAATCAGAAATTTTCCCTTAATAATAATAACACTAATAATTCAACTTTTATAAATCAAAATTTAAATAAAAGAATCCAGTCGTGATTGATTGATATTGGTCTTCAACGGCGCCCTTTGAAAAAGTATGTACATGTGCATTAGAGGAGAGCTTTTGCTTTTCTTTAAACAAACATAAACTAGTTAAACAGATATTAGAAAAGGGAAGTACATGATTTTGCTAGCATAGGGGGTGGGCCAGAGGTCTCACACTTGGTTAGTCTGCTCTTCTGCCTTTCACCGGGTCAACCGGATATCGGTCCACAGGTTTGTGGTTTACTTTAAATTTGACTCAATAGTGGTTTAGCAGCCGTCCTCTTTAATTATCTGCTTTGATGGTTGGTTCGAGTGGTCGTCCTTTCGCTTTCAGTAATTCAATTAAAAGGGGTGCATGGTGCATCGTATGACTCCGGTTCCAAAATGTCCACATGGTTCAGCGGTGGTCATGACTCATGATGCCGTTGAATTGAATTTCAAGTGTGAAGCAGATTTTCAGTTCCAGGCCCAACAAATCACCGATATGCTTGTATGCATATCTACTGATGACTGTAGTCTGTAGTTATCATCATTGATTTCTTTCTGGCCTCTTCTGCGTTTCAATCCTTCGAATGTATGTTGGTTGGTTCTAAATTGGTTGGGTCCTCTCGTTACGTCTCTAGACAGTAGCCAGTAGGGACTAGGGATGGAGGAGAGAAGTAATCGGGCAACCACAGCTCCAGAGTGCACGTGTGCAGGGAGACCAACCAGAAGCCAGAAGAGGTGATGAGTTGAAAAAACAAAAAAAAAAAAAAAAAAATCCCCAGAGGATGCTTCCCCACATGCAAACCAAAATCCTATCAATGGAAAACAACAATTGATGATTCCCCCATTCCCATTCCTATTCCTCCACTTTATACACAGACTCTGCCTTTATCAAAACCCATGGAGTACAGTTTTGGCCCCAGCAATGATTCCATGTCTGGACCACATGGTTGCACGTGCAATCCGGATTCGATGCAGATGTTTGACGCAACACAACCCAACGCTACCATTAGCAACAACCTCACCTATATGTCTAGATGTCTCATCCTACAAGTCTACAACCGCAACCAGAAAGGACTGTGTGGAAATTAAAAGAAAAGAAAAAGATTATCTGGACGGGGGGGGGGGCCGTGCAGTGAACTGAAATTGTAGAATGTATATACTATATACGTTGGCGAACGGCGACGCTTACCGTCCACGTTGCAACTTATGGGAAACTGGATCTCTTTTAATTAATTTGCCACGTCATTGGGGCTAACAGTTGTTATGATTAGCATTAAGTATAATTAATTAATTAATTGCGTTTAATTAACAAGGTACGTAGCCAAGCCACATATAGATATAGGTATTAGCTAGCATGAATGCAACAAGCTAACAAGTCTGAGTCAAGTGTGGTGGGTACGTGGGTGGTCCATGGCATAGTCCCTTCCCTACTACATGATGTCGCAGCTTGCAGATGCAGGGTCCCCACTCCTCAGTCCTCACCAAAATGGCCATATCTACTGAAAAATAATGTTGGAATCCCGAGCGCCTCTCACTTTACTGCAATTGAAGGTCAAAGGCTGAAGAAAACTAACTGGGGATGAGAGCTGAGCTGAATATATACCTGCCAAGTTATCCTGCTGATATCGATCGTATAGCTAGCTTGTTAGCTTCCACAGTCCACAGACCACAGACCACAGTTGTGCAGCATCGTTGGTTCACATCGTGCGTGGTACCTGCAGCTAGCGCCATTATGGTTGGTGGTTGCGACGGCCGACGGGTGGCTTCGTTTGGTTTCCTTGCTGGGAGCCTCAGCCGCACGCTCACTCTCATCGTCGTCGTCACCTGTTGCTGCTGCTTCTGTTTATGTTTATAAACTCGATCATAAAATTGCACACCACATGCTTAATGAATTCTCCCTTATATGGAGATAAATACTCTATTACAGTATAAGCACATTATGGCTAGGCTATGATTCCACTAGGGTTATGTTCAATGCCTGCAGTGGTCCAAAAACAAGTGATTGAGTTGATAATTGATGAGATGTCTAATATTAGTATAACCCACCATAATATGCGCTGTTGAACTGCCTTTTTCATGTCAAAGTACCAGACCCATCATGTAACTACACTTCATCCATTTATATTGTTATAATTATTACGATACAGTTTTTTTTTTTTTGGGTACTGAGAAATGAGAATCACTTGCCTTTTTCCCAATAAGAGAAACTCAGACGAGCTAGGCATAATATTAGGAAATAGGACACTACTGAAGGAAGGAGTAATATTACATGTATTTATGCATGAGTAGGCCGGGGACTGGAGTGCTACAATGGGCACTCACACACCTAACCCACTGAAATGAAATCTCTACAAAGTCGATGTTGAGACAAAGAAAGCACCTTGACTGACTGACATCGAAATTTTAGAGTTAATTAAGTATGCATTTGGTATAGTTACATTTGTATTTGATTTGTTTTCAAAAACGGAAAAAAGTATTTGATAAACTAGTCATTAGTGGAAAAGTGAATAAAAGTTCAATCGTTGGGATAAATATGATGGAAAAGATACTGATTTGATAATGATATGATGGCGTTTTGATAAATGCCCATAGAACAAAACACATGCTAAGAAATTAAGGGCCCATTGCTTTATGAGAACAGAATTGGAATTGGAATGAACCCTTTTGATTCCAACTAGGTTGGGCAGAATTAGAATCCCATTTCCATTCCTCATGGAATGGTATTCCCACATTTGAAGGAATGTTCATTCCCTCTCTTCCCTTAAGAATGAAATTCCATTCCTACTTATTCCAATTCCCTTCTTGTCTGAATCAAAGAGTATGAAAATAAATCATTCCAATTCCAATTTTAACTGCAAACCAAACAATAATTAAGAAAAATATACTTTTATATAGTGTTTTTCTTTGTTTTGAGGTTGCAGCATGGTCATCATTGATTTGTCCAAAGGCTTGATTGAGTAGAAGTCTATCCATCCACAAGATCGTTATAAATTAATTTCATCCGAATCCATTAATGAAGGGTGATTTCACCCGACTTAGCAAGGGGGACACATGGATACGATCCGCTAGCAAAGCCACAACTCAACAAGGAGAGACTCGTCAAGAGGTCGGGAGCTCGGTGATCGGTCACCTCGGCGCAAAGCTACCTCAGTATGTAGCCACCTTGGATTCAGGTCACCTCGGTGTCCTAACCAGTTCGTGACATGGGAGCCGAAGTGACACGTAATCGGCCCTAGGCGACTCTGAACCCCACGGGATCACGTCGCACAACGATAGGCCTTATCCTCTCTCCGTCCAGATTGGGCGGAAACGATAAGGATCGTAAACCGGCACGATACCCTCCGGATAAAATGGGAATGGACCTCATCCATCCAAGCCGAAGATCCCGGAACTGTTTTGTAAGGTTCACGACAGCTTTGTATATAAAGGCAGCAACCCCTTCGGGGCCCAGGTACGCATAATATCATCTGCACACTAGCACTCTAGCTCATTTTCAGCTCGTAGTCTACTGCAAGAATACTAACTTAAGCATCGGAGCGACCTCGCCGGGTTAGCCACCCCGGGTCTGAGCTCACTATTTTGTAGAACAACCAACTCGTCACACAGTGAAACTCTAGGTCATCCTCCAGAAGAGAGCATCCAATTCGTGCTCCATCAATTGGCGTCGTCTATGGGAACCCGAACGAAATGTCATCTTAATACCTCAATGGATTCCTCCAGCAACACCGGGAAAGGTATTGACATGAACATCGCCGAGGGGCAAGATCAGCCATCAACTCTCCCTCAGGGTCCCACGGTGTCTATCGGTCAGTTTACCATCCCTCTCACAGTTTCGGGGTTCCCATCACTGTATGTACCACAGACCACTTCGTAAGTGAGTGCCCCACTCCCCCTGTTGGTCACCTCTTTTTCATAACCAAATGTGATTCCCTCTGGGGTTGGGCACTCCCAATTCGACGACCTGGTGCAGTGTGTCCAAACCATGCAAACTCAAATGTTGTTAGACAGTGTATGCCCTTAGCTCCAATCAGATTGATGTGCTTATTTCCATTTATTGTAAATAAATAAAGTGCATAATTGATTCATGTTATTATGGTATGTTTTTGTGTAATACCCTTAAACCGGACACTTATGAGACTCGTGTTAGTTTAGAATCTTTACTGCCGTTGGATAGATCTGGGAAGATTTATCATGCCAAGACTGACACTGATGTGCTGCCAAGTTGGTTGGGGTGGCTTGTCTCAGCTGCCAGGGTGAGAGTTGAGGTACATGCAGTGTGGGTTTTCTTGAAACCCTGAACTAGACCAAATTCCAGTATTGCCCTATACCTTGGAGATAGATGGGCAAAACTGGACTGTTACACTTGACCCTTAAACTCGATTATGGTACTGCACTAGGTGTCGAATTGGGTTGTTTTTGATATGCCGATCAGTGATATCTTTTACTAGGTCAAAACCTGGGTATGTTGGGATAGTTCGAGAATTCACTTGAGTGGGTGATCATAGTGACAGGATCAGCCCCTTTGTCTGACAAAGTGAACGATCGGGGAAATGCACTCTCTCTGATGGAAACCTAAACTACCGGCAGTGGATTTCAAATGTGTTTGAAATTTGATTTTGCAAAATATATTTATATAAAGATATACTTATATATTATGGTTTCAAATTGGTTTGCAAATGGTTTCAATTCCCAAGATCCATGTGAGTAGAGAGTGCAGCACTATACTTTGCAGTCGAGGGAGAGGTCCTCTCTTGTTGAGTAGTGTTTGATCATTATGGGCTGAGAGTTTAAGTGTAAGACCATTGAGGGTAATACCTAATGGGCTAATCTTGCATCTGCCCACAGTTCTTAGGTTTTCATAAGGTGGCTGGATTCAATAACCATTTAGTGTAAATGTTGGGCCCATTAAGAGCCCATGGTGATGGACTTAGGGGTTCACTGTCTCTTACAGTAAATTTGGTCAGGTCTTGTAACAAAGGTTGGGCTGAACCCATGTGGCTGATGTGTAAATCAATGTTAAGGTCTCACGTCATACAAAGAGAACCAACTAGGCAGTAGGTTAAGGAGTAAGTGAGCACATAAGCTTAATGGGCGTAAAGCCCAATTCGAATTGGGCTTAAGTTAGTTAATTAAAAGGGGAAATATTTTATTTATAATCTTATTAAGATTAGTTGAAGGATAAGATAAGTCTTATCCATTTAAGAATCTAGATTCATATATCAGAATCGAATCAAGAAACTCTCTCCTACTTAGATAGGAGGCTGATCCAAAGAAGACTATAAATAGGGGGCTAATTCCTCAGTTTTATACACAACAATCTACAAAATTCTCTCCTGTTCTTGCCATCCCTACCTAGTTTGATTTCAGCTTGTGGATCTGATCAATAAAGGTTCTTGATATTGTTTCTTGGCTAAAGAAACAATCTGAAGTCGTGCTCACCAGCCCTTGTTTCATTCTTGCTGAAAAATTTTGGTTTTTGCTGAAGAGTCGTCCTGTTGATCCTGCTTCACCACACATTATGTCATTTTCAGTGGAGGCGGGTTTTGGTCTTCTCCTTGGGCATGAACACCTTCATTGGGAGTTCTTGTTACTTCATATCAGGTATTTCCCTCTCCCTTCCTTTGGTTTCAGATCTAGTCTAGTTTTGTTTTAAGAATGATTCTTGAAAATGCAGTTTTCTAAAATAGGGAATGCGATTCCGAGATGGGAGAGAGAAATTTTTGAAATTTCGCCCAAACTTCCTGCATGGTTTGGCCATCCATATGATGGATCTCTCATCCCTCCAATGGTATCAGAGCCAACTTCACACTCTTGAACTAAAATCAGATCTGATCTGAACTTGCACAAATAGGCAGAATTGGTTCTACCTGATTTGCGTAGATTAGGTTTTTTCTGAGAATTCGGTTCTCAACTATGGGCGATTGATATGAAATTTAATTCTTTATTTTCAACAATATATTTAGAACTGTTCTATTTATATTTCTTGAAATCTGGGTTGTTCGTATGGTGGAGGTCGAATTTCTTTAGGCACTGTGTATCTGCACATCTGCTGCTTTATTTTATTCATTTTGGGTTTGTAAATAATTAATTTTTTTTTATTTTCTAGATAGAATGTATAGGAATTTGATTCTGATGTAATTAATAGAGAAATTAGGTATTTTTTTTTTATTTTTCATCGCAAGAAATTGCTGGAAGCGCGAAGGAGAAATTTTGCAGATTTGGGTTCGACAATCTGTGATTTGCAGTTTTGGAAACTGCAAATTGCGAACTAACTTTTGTTTTGCAGGGTTGCAGCCTTACGAACAACCCTCTTGCTATTGTTTACTGATTCTTGATTGTCATGTATCAGTTTTTAATTTCAGATCATGTTTTAAGAATTGGATCTAAAATTGAACATCAAACCCTAGACCTATTCGACACAGATTGGACCAAATTGGTGGGATTGAATTTGTGGTTCGATTAGGGCTGTTAATAGTCCTGAAATTCCATATATGGACCAAGGGTTTGATAGCTAATTGCAAGATGCAATTCGGCCCACATCTGTAAAACCCAGTTTTAATTTGTTAAAACTACATAAGCCCAATACAACATAAAAGCTATATGGGCTGAACTGCTCATATACCTAGATAATATTAATTGGTAATATTATGGGTTTTAAATGGGCTTTAATTGTGGGTTTTACAGTTATTAATTGATTGGATCAATTATGGATGTTCATACTTGTGATGTATGTGATGTGATGTGATGTGATGTGAACATGGACCATAAGCATTTGGCCCATGTAAATATGTTGTGGCTCTTTCACACACCATGGCTGAATGAACATCATTGCCATGGTGTCCATAAGATCATTGAGTGATCTCCTTGCATGATGGGCCCCACATCAGCTTCTTCCCCAAGAGGAACCGTGTGGAACTCTAGCCGTTTAGGGCTCATCTGAATCTGACTCTGAGAAAGTAGGAGCTACTTTGGTTTGACCTAAATAAAACTAGGGCGTAATTATTTGTTCCCTCCTGAAAATATAAGTGCATGTGATAGGGAAATTCATATGATGAACTCTCTAAAGGTCTTCCATCATTAGCATGAAGATAGGTCTTTCACTAATGAGGAGATGCACCATAAAATTTGGCTATCCATTTGTTGTTGGATTGTTTCATAAGATGATTGGGGCGTCATAGACCGATGTGGGAGGGGCCTATCCTAAAATGGAAGACTCTCTCACGGTACCTAGGAGTTTACGAATATGATGGGTAAGCACTTACTGGACAGAAATGTTAAACATAAAATGGCAATGAACCTTGTCTGACAAAGGCCAAAGGGAAAGCTCATTAGATGAGTGGATATGATCCTTCACAGAAGGTGGTGGGGTTATGCAGCTAAAATAGTTGGCTCCATGCACTATATGTGGTTTCCAACATTTCCAAAGACATAATTTCGCAGTCTTCGTCACTGAGATAGGAAGGAAAATCTCAGAGATGAACAAATGGAAATGGAACATAGATTAAAAGTCATATCTATGTAGTAAACATGAATCAATTTAGGTTGTGGACTAATAATCTGCCTTGCCTTTTATCAGAAATGGCAAATAGACAATTCGTCAAGTTGTTGGACGATAACAAACTTAAGGGCCCAAATTATACTTACTGGTTCCGTAACCTTATGCTGGTATTAATGTCCGAGAAATTGGACAAGGTTGCTAAGAACCCTGCTCCGGATGATAGGGCTTCTGAGGCACGTAGGAAAGGGTATCAAGAATGGGAAGATAAGAATTCTCTTGCCTAGTGCTACATCATAGCCTCCCTTGACAATCCGATACAAAGATAATTTGATCAGATCGAAGTGTCCAAGGATATCCTGGATAGTCTAAGGACAATGTATGAAGAGCATAACCATTCTACTCGTCAGAAGGTCTTGAAGCTATTCATTACCACTAAAATGACCGAGAGACAGATGGTTCATGACCATTATCTTAAGATGATGGGTTACATCAATGAACTAGAGGCATTCGGGTCAGGGATAGATCATGTCACCAAGGTTGATGCCATCCTAAATTCCTTGCCTCCCTCCTTCAATCAATTTATCATGAATTATAACATGAATAAGCTAAATGTTAGCCTTCAAGAACTCAACAATATGTTGCAGATGGCTAAAGAACTGGTTAAGAAGGATAAACCGATAGCCATGCTTGTTAAAGGTGGCAATTCTGGTAAGAAGAAGAGGAGGGTAAAGAAAAGCCTCAAAAGAATACTAGCAAACCAAAAGAGCAGAAGAAGGACAAGGCATCAAATGCATGTCACTTTTGCAAACAGATCAGCCACTAGAAGAGGAATTGTCCTCAATATTTGGAGACTAAGAAGCAAGGTAATTTTGAATCTTTTATCATAAAGACCAATTTGTTGGTTACTTCTGCTTCCTAGTGTATTGACTTTAGGGCTTCGACTCATACGTGTAACTCATTGCAGGGGTTCAAGATAAGCAGAAGACTGAGTGACGGAGAAGTAACACTCTACTTGGGGACTTCTGCAACAGTTGTAGCTACAACCATAGGAATTGTAGAACTAGTTTTCAGAGAATGAACAATTGTACTTAAAAATTGTCTTTTCGTACATAATTTAAGAAGAAATTTGATTTCTGTTTCAAAATTGTGTTTGGATGGTTATTCTATCTTATTTAATAATGTGATTATTATTAAACGGAATAACAAATTCCTCGCATACGGAGAGCTTGAGAATGGCCTCTATGTTCTCCATCCTTCTCTGGAAACCAACATTACATTTAGTCCCACGTGCCTGTGGCACTACCGACTTGGCCACATTAACATAGATCGTATCACAAGGTTGGTAAAGGATGGTCCTTTGAATTTTCTAACTGTAGAAGATCTTCCTACCTGTGAACTTTGCCTTCAGGGCAAGATGACGAAACAACCATTTAATGGTAAGCCTGAAAGATCTATAGGCACACTTGACCTAATACATACTAATGTATGTGGTCCCCTGAATGTTAGGACACGTAATCAGCACGTTTATTTTATAACTTTTGCTGATGACTATTCTCGGTATGGTTACGTGTACCTAATGAGACATAAGTCTAAATCCTTTAAAAAGTTCAAAGAGTTCAGATAAGAAGTCGAGAAACAGTTAGGGAGAGAAATTAAGACCCTTCGATCAGATCGAGGCAGCGAGTATCTCTTTGATGAATTCAGGGACTACTTAAAGGAAAATGGGATTGTGTCACAATTGGCTCCTTCTGCTACACCGCAGTGGAACGGTGTGTTAGAGAGGAGAAATCAGACTCTATTAGATATGGTTCGTTCACTTCTCGTCCACTCAGAGTTACCCACATCTTTTTGGGGTTTCGCATTAAACTGTGATTTACGAGCTGAACCGGGTTCCAACCAAATCCGTTCCTAAGACTCCATATGAACTATGGACCGGTAAGAAACCAAGTGTGAGACATTTGAAGATTTGGGGTTGTCTGGCACATGTTAAAAGAACTAGTGCTGACAAATTAGAATCCAATACCAGTCGTTGCCTATTTGTAGGTTACCCGAAAGGCTCTGTAGGTTATTTGTTCTATGATCCAAAAGAGGAAATAGTGTTTTGCAATCGAAATGCCTACTTCCTAGAGGAAGATTACATCTTGGATAATCTTCATCAGGAAGTTGTTCTTGATGAGGAGAGCCCAGGGGTAGTAGGAGATGTCCCACCTGCTCTAGAAAATAACCAACCTAGAAGATCTACCTGGGTTTCTAGACCTCCAGTTCATTACGGCTATGACTAAAAAAGTTACTTCGTGGAAGCCACGACCAGTGAGGAGGATCCCATGACTTATGCAGAAGCTATGTTGGACATAGATTCCTTTAAGTGGGTAGATGCCATGAGAGTTGAGATGGACTCAATAGAGACCAATGGAGTCTAGACTCTAGTAGATCCGCCCCCTAGGGTAAAAGCAATTGGTTGCAAATGGATCTATAAGAAGAAGAAGGGCCCCGATGGTAAGGTTAAGACCTACAAGGCTCATCTTGTGGCGAAAGGGTATACTTAGAAAGAGGGAATCAACTATGAGAAAACCTTTTCGCCCGTGGCCATGCTTAAATCCATTAGGATCCTTCTAACTGTAGTAGCATACCACAACTATGAGATTTGGCAAATGGATGTCAAAACCGCATTCCTGAATGGAGATCTTACTGAAGATATCTATATGCAACAACTACAAGGATTCATTGTTGCAGGTCAGGAACACATGGTATGTAAACTTAATCGATCCATATATGGACTTAAGCAAGCTTCTAGGAGCTGGAACATCCGGTTTGACTTTGAATAGAATCCATATGAGCCCTGTGTTTACAGGAAGACACTGGGAGATAAGGTTACGTTCCTGGTTCTTTATGTAGATGACATCCTATTCATTGGGAATGATGTAGGGATGTTAAGTACGGTGAAAGTGTGGCTTTCACAGCAATTCTCCATAAAAGATCTTGGAGAAGCCTCCTACATCTTAGGTCTTCGACTCTATTAGAGATAGATTGAAGAGGATAATAGGATTATCCCAATCTACTTACATTGACAAGATAGTCAAAAGATATAGTATGGAGAACTCTGAGAAAGGAAAGTGGGAGCTGTTAGACAGTGTATGCCCTTAGCTCCAATCAGATTGATGTGCTTATTGTCATTTATTGTAAATTAATAAAGTGCATAATTGATTCATGTTATTATGGTACGTTTCTATGTAATACCCTTAAACTGGACACTTATGAGACTCGTGTTAGTTTAGAATCTTTAGAGCTGTTGGATAGATCTGGGGAGATTTATCCTGCCAAGGCTGACACTGATGTGCCACCAAATTGGTAGGGGTGGATTGTCTCAGCTGCTAGGGTGAGACCTGAGGTACATGTATTGTGGGTTTTCTTGAAACCCTAAACCGGACCAAATTCCAATATTGCCCTAGACCTTGGAGATAGATTGACAAAACCGAAATGTTAGACTTGACCCCTAGACTCGATTATGGTACTGCACTAGGTGTCCGATTAGGCTGTCTTTGATATGCCAATTAGTGAGATCTTTTACCGGGTCAAAACCTAGGTATGTTGGGACAGTCCGGGAATTCACCTGAGTGGGTGATCATAGTGACAAAATCAGCCCCTTTGTCGGATAAAGTGAATGATCGGGGAAATGCACTTTCTCTGATGAAAACCTAAACTACCGGTAGTGGATTTCAAATGTCTTTGAAATTTGGTTTTGCAAAATATATTTATATAAAGATATACTTATATATTATGGTTTCAAATTGGTTTGCAAATGGTTTCAATTCCCGGGATCCAAGTGAGTAGAGAGTGCAGCACTGTACCTTGCAACTGAGGGAGAGGTCCTCTTTTGTCGAGTAGTATTTGATCATTATGGGCTGGTTGAGAGGTTAAGTGTAAGACCATTGAGGGTAATACCTAATAGGCTAATCTTGCATCTACCCACAGTTCTTAGGTTTTTATAAGGTGGTTGGATCCAAGAACCATTTAGTGTAAATGTTGGGCCCATTAAGAGCCCATGGTGATGGACTCAGGGGTTCACTGTCTCTTAGAGTGAATTCGGTCAGGCCTTGTAACAAAGGCTGGACTGAACCCATGTGGCTGATGTATAGATCAATGTTAGGGTCCCACGCCATACAAAGAGAGCCAACTCGGCAGCAAGTTAAAGAGTAAGTGGGCACATAAGCTTAATGGGCCTAAAGCCTAATTCGAACTGGGCTTAAGATAGTTAATTAAAAGGGACAAGATCTTATTTATAATCTAATTAGGATTAGCTGAAGGATAAGATAAGTCTTATCCATTTAAGAGTCCAAATCCAAATATCAGATTTGGATCAAGAAACTCTCTCCTAATTAGATTAGGAGGCTGATCTAAAGAAGACTATAAATACAGGGTGAATTCCTTAGATTTATACATAGCAATCTGCAGAATTCTCTCTTGTTCTTGCCATCCCTACCTAGTTCAATTTCCACTTGTGGATCTGATCAAGAAAGGTTCTTGATATTGTTTCTTGGCTGAAGGGATAATCTGAAGTCGTGCCCACTAGCCCTTGTTTCATTCTTGCTAAAGAGTCATCCTGTTGATCCTACTTCACCACACATTGTGTCATCTTCAGTGGAGGGAGGCGGTTTTTGGTCTTCTCCTTGGGCGTAAACACCTTCATTGGGAGTTACTGTTACTTCGTATTAGGTATTTCCCTCTCCCTTCCTTTGGTTTCAAATCTAGTCTGGTTTTGTTTGAAGAATGATACTTGAAAATGTAGTTTTCTAAAATAGGGAATGCGATTCCCAGATGGGAGAGAGAAATTTTTGAAATTTCCCTTAACCTTCCTGCAAGGTTCGGCCATTCATATGATGGATCTCTCATCCCTTCAAATGCAACAAATGCAACAATTCCAATAGCATCTCCTTTATCAGCAGCAATCGGTTCTGCCTCGTTATGTTGCCCAACAAACATCCGCTGATCTCCCCATCATGGTGAAGGGACATCACAGGTACCAACATTCCCCAGAAACCAAACTCCACCACGAGGCAGGGTGGACAGACTGTGTGCTTCCCCGGTTTCTCAAAGAGGGAACCCAGGCGAGAGGCGTGAAGGCAACCAACTCGATAGAGCTAACCAACCGCAACACCCGTGACCTGAGAACAACAGGTCGCGAAGAGAAGAACATCGATCTGAGGCTTAGGGCGTGGACTCGACGCAGGTCCCCTTTGTGCCTCATCATGATCAATACAGGCCACTCAACCAAGAGGAGTCAGTGAGAAGGAACCTTGACCCACCTCGCGGCAGTGTCCAGGAGCGCGAGAGAACTAGGGTCAAGGCACAGGACCAAACTGAGGTCAGTAGCACTAATGTCGAGCTAGTGAAGAAGCAATAGTGGCGGCGTCACAAGACTCGTCGCTCTTCAGCCAGGAACAGTCTGCCTGCAAAGCCTAGCCAGTAGCCAGTCAAGCGGACCAAAGAAAAGGAAGAGGTAAACTCGATGGCAACGAAGACCACACCTGCCCTTCTGAGTAGGCCATCTCCTCTATCACTTGAGCTCCTAGCGGCCCCGATGCCAAAGGACTTCAAGGTCCCTCCTTTGGAAAAGTATGATGGAACAAATCGAGCTAAAGATATCTAGAGAGAGAGGTTGGTTATACTCGTAGAAGAGTGAGATCGTACCAACAATAGCACGGATGGAGTTTGGGTGAAGTTGATTGATGGTGATGTTAAAGAACTTAATAATCTCTATGATGAAGGGGTGGAGCGGGAAGCGCAACCCGGTTACGAGTTGCTCCTCAAAAACCACAACCTCATAATGGTCATGATCCCAAGGGTACCGACCCAAGGGAATACTGAAGACAAGAGTGTCGGGGAGACAGTAACGAGCTATTAAGGACAATAACTTGTCCGAGGTCATCGTGGAAGGACCGAAGTTGTCCGGATCCCGATCTCGAGTAGAAGACAATACCCCCTCTCCGGAAGTTAGTTGCTCTGCTTGAGAGGTTCAAGGAGGAGCTCTCCGGCGAAGAGCTAGCCTCACCAGCGGGTGTTGAGGACCGCACCTCGGACCCAGTGTGACGTCCGCGTGTAGCCAACACGCAGTCTTAGTCATTTCCTGGTCGAATCGGGCGGTCCCATAGAACCAACCAAGAGAACCACCCCCTTGTCACTTGGTCCTCGTGCCAAATCCACCTGGTCTTGTCATGAACTCCCTGCACCATGTCGAGACCCTTGGCACGGGGAGTGGGGGGCAATTGATGAAGGGTGATTTGACCCGACCTTGCAAGGGGGGGGGGGGGGGACATGTGGATACGATCCCGCCAGCAAAGCCACAACTTAGTGAGGACAGACTCGTCGACATGTCGGGATTCGGTGATCGGTCACCTCAGCGCAAAGCTACCTTGGTATGTAGTGACCTTGGAATCAGGTCACCTTGGTGTTCCGACTAGTTTGTGACATAGGAGCCAAAGTGACACGTAATCGGCACTAGGCAACTCCGAACCTCATGGGATCACGCCGCACAACGGTAGGCCTTATCCTCTCTTCATTTGGATTGGGTGATAACGATAAGGATCGTAAACTGGCAGGATACCCTCTGGATAAAACGGGAATGAACCTCATCCTTCCAAGCCGAAGATCCCAGAACTGTTCCGTAAGGTTCACGGTTGCTTTGTATATAAAGGCAACAATCCCTCCAGGGCCTAGATATGCATAATATCATCTACACATTAGCACTCTAACTCATTTTTAACTCACAATGTATCACAAGAATACTAACTTAAAGCATCAGAACGACTTCACTAGATTAACCACCCCAAGTTTTTTGAGCTCACTGTTTTACATAACAACTAACTCATCAGCTCCAAATCATCCTAGAGAAGGGAGCATCCGGTTCGTATTCCATCACCCATTAATTAGAAGTGTCTTCAAATTGATATGATATTCCCCTTTAAGAGAGGGAACTGAGTAATCCATCTAAATAAGTTTAATCACAAGCTTGAAGCTGCGCCCATGCGAGCAATTAAAGCAACAGTTTTTTATTATTTTTGCATCGAATAAAAAGCGGTTTTAATAATATGTATTTGAATGATAAATTGCACTTGTGGATGGACCATTGGTGGTAGTATATGAGTATTATACTCACTCCCACATGCTTCCAACCAGAAAGGAGTCATTCTTTTGATCTTTTATTTATTTTTCCTTTGTTATGACCGTGAACTTCCTCCCCATCTTTTCTTGAGTCAGCTTTTTTCGCTGCCTGTGGCTGTCGGTAAGGAACAAATGCATCAATCAATAAAATAATAAATAAATAAATAAATGCATGGAGACTTGGAATTGATTTGAATGCCGCTCGTGTGTTTCCAATTAATTGAAGCATGGGGCATTGTCCTTTGAGACTTGAGAGGTTGGACTCGAAGCAATCTCTGTGAGGCGCAGCAGCAGAAAGGAAGACACAGATGGACGAGAATAGAGTCAAACCAAAATAAAAACAAACAAAATTCTCGGTCCAACTGACACCTCCTCGTGCCATCTCGATCAACGAGACACACCAGCAGCAGCGAGAAACAATGACCCAAAAGGAAATTTTCAGGTACAACATCTCCTTAAACAATTTCAGAATCGGCATTCCATTTATCTCAAAAATAAGCCACCACGGCACCACCTTTTCGGTTTTTTTTTTTTTTGTTAAGATGTTCTTCGGCTTAACCCGATATAACCCAACAAAACCGACCCAACTTTATAGGGTTGGGATTGGTTTTGGTCGTTTTGAACCGGTTAACACCTCCAGGCTCCAACTAACTAATTAAATAATTGTAGAAAAAAACAAGTAAATTAATAACTTTGAGGAACCCAAGAAGAATGCATTGCACGATGTGCTTTTACTTGGTGGTGTGGTCTCTGGGTGGTGGAATCAACTCTGAGACGAGTAGACTCATTATCATTACCCCCTCACGCACTCACCTTAAACGATCAGGTATTGTTCGTTTTTCGGCAAGTTATTTATTTGGTAAATATAGTTATTTGGGTAAGTTTTTTTATTTTTTTATAAAGTATTTATTTAGGTAAATATATTTATACATGTTTTTTTATTTTCATATAAATAAGTTAATGACTATTTTAGTCATAAAAAATTATTATTAAAAAGGGTATTTTGGTTGTTGACAACTTTCTTCCTAGATGAAAAAATTATTTATCCACGTGAGAGAGATAGGTATCACTTATCCGGATAAGTGATATTTAAGAAAATTAATTTTTTTCTAATCCTTACATAAATCTAAAAAAATAATATAAAATTCTTGATCAATAAAAAAAAGAAAATACCCCCTTAATTTTAAGCCCACAAATTGGCCCAAAATGTTATTTAAATATTGCTTTCTTATGATCATTGAGTCATTGACCGTTCACTATAAGCCCAACCTTATGCCAAATGCAGTGACAAGGTCCACAACCAAACCATGCCAGATACCCACTCAGGATAGGTGCCTTTAAATACAATTCCTTTATAGGAGAGAGCGATGAATTTAATCCCACAAGTTTCAAGAGTTCTGCTTCTGCACTCAATTCCGTGAAGGATAAGATATTAGAAACTAACAGATCTATACCCTTCTGATTGTCACCTTAGTAGATTTTAAAATTCTTAGGAGTTCTAAATTGGCCGGGAGCAGATCAATTCAGTTCCATTTCCACACTGCAATTATTTGCAAAATTTTACAAGATTGTCCACTCCGCAACAAAGGAAAAAAACCCTACTGATGTGGAGTGGTGGGGAGTTTGGATGTTGGCATGCGTCGCGGCAAAGCATTTAAGTAGGGGTATGTTCGGTACGGTACCACTGCCGTTTCCAGCTGAAACCCTGTCACATCAATGCTATAGGCATTTTGAACTAAAATGGAAATTTTTATTTTTGGATTAATTATCTACAGACGGATGCGTAATTTTAAATGAAAACCTCCATAGTCTATTACTAGCCCCTTATAAATTGTATCATCTCTTAGTCAATTTGACATCAATTCATGATTAGGATTCATTCCCTGTACACTGTAATTATAAAATTACCAATCAATTATTCTTCCAAATTTTTTTTATTTGATTGAAATTATTTTAATTCAAAACACTTACCTATCATCCAATGTGGCATGGCGATGAATTGATATGGTACATTAAGTTATCATACAATATTTTGAGCAAAGTTATATAACCTTCCCCTTCTTCAATGTACAAGTTTCAATGTCACTTTTTTTATAAAGCTGCAATAAGTGTTTAATATTAATGTCGTTTTCTAAGAAAATGATGCCACATCAGAAATTTATTTTTTGAGAGAACACTTTTTGTTTGGTAACCTATTTTTCGAAAAAATCATTTTCTCAGACCACACGTTGAAAATTGGAAAAGGTGTGTATATGTAATTTATTGGGCATGGGTAGAACTATAGAAGTAGAAATAAACGACTTAAGAATTTATAACAGAAGAATTATTATCGATCATACATTTGAGAACGCATCAAATGGAGAATCACATAATCAGGAACTCAAACTCTTTATTAGTTTATTAGTAACAGGAAGATTTGTTCTTGCCAATAACGGAGAAGGAGAATGTTGCTTAAACATATGTGTCTTGATCGTCAAGTGATTACTTGACGTCAATGGGCTGGAGTTGAAATAGAAAATTAAACAAAACAAAAGTAAATACAAAAAAAATAAAATAAGGGAAAAAACTGAATATATATCTCTCATCATTCTTTTCTTCATTGTTTTCAAAACCGGACAGGACCGAAAAAACTGGAACTTGACTGGTTCCGTTTTACTTTAGAATCGTCATTTTGGCCAAAAACCGTTGATTTGGTCAACACACCATTGATCCAAGCGATCAAACCATTCAAATCGTTCAAACTGTCCTATGGTTTTTGGCCGTTTTTTAATTTTTTTGTTAGAACGGGCCATCCGTTCAATTCAAATGATCGAACCATTTGACCCGGAAGTCGGACCCTGAACGGTTCGTTGTCCAATTCGGTTTTAAAAACCTTGCTTTTCTTAACTTCAGCGTTGGAGAGTTTTCCATTATTTCAAAGGAATTAAAGAGTAAAAGGAGAAAAAAATGAAAAACTAATGATGAACGCCTAAACCCGATCTTCATCAGTTTCATGTAGAATGTAGTGAAAATCGATGGCAAAGTCTTAAGCCTGGTTATTATGCATGAATACTTAGATTTAATTAGGAGAATCACTTTTATACGGTGATCAAATCGGGATTCCTGGAGAGAGTTGACAATTGACACCAATATTTTCAAAACTAGATTGGACTGGAAAAACTGGGAATCAGTCATCTAACCAGTTCTATTTTACCTCAAAACTATTTTTTGGCCAAAAACCATTGATTTGGTCAGCAAACCTCTGATCCGAACAGTCAAACCATCAAACCATTTGACCTAGGAATATTTTTTAATCGTTTTTTATATTTTTTAATTTTTTTTGTCAGATCAGACCGTCCATTTGAGCCAGATGATCAGGCTGTTCGACCAAGAACCAGACCCAGATGATAATTCCCTGTCGGGTCCAATTTTAAAAACCTTGATTGACAAAACCTCATATATATAAGTGAAACATAGAAAAATTTCAGTTTTCTTTCATCCCGACCCCCTTTCCCCATTGAGAGAGTTATAGAAGAGGAGGAAAGGAATATGTTGGGAGGATTCTCAAATCAGTGAGGGGGATGATGTGGTGTTGAGTTTTTCAAACCCAAAACTCCCCATCAACATTATCAACGTTAAGAAAAGTCTGAGAGAATGCCAAAGGTTAGAATTGTACCGGCTCTGCCCTCCCAGCAGACCTATATATATATATATAGTAAGTTTTTTAAATACGTTAGAATTGGGATCTTTTGCCAATAAAACACGTTTCAATCCTCTCCCAATTTGATCTAACACCACACATCTTACCATGAAATTGGGACCCATCATAAAAGTAGGATCTAACATGTATGAAATGTGTGGCATGAGATCTTGTTGGTAGAGGGTTGGCACATGTTTTATTGCCAGCTGATGTGGACTATGAAAAATGTCCAAAATTTCCCATAAAAGGAGGGTTGAGAAAGCTTCCATCAATGTTGTCATGTGTTTAGGTGTGTGAAGGTACTCCCATAGCAATGTAATGTCTATCTCCTGCTGATTGGAATTTAAATTTGTTTCTTATAGATCGCTGTCTCACACCAATTTCACACCAAGTTGCAGCCATGCATTTATTTGAAATATCTCTCCATATGTGATGAGACCGGATTTGCTCCTCACATAGGGCGTCTCACACCGACCTCACACATGCATTGGGAACATTTTCCACACTTATAAGTTATTATTCATGGGAGATGTTTTCAATGCACGGTGGATGTACGTGTGAGGTGCCCATGTTTGAGGAGCAGATCTCGTTCCATGAATGATACCATACAAGTACCCAAGACATTTCCTAATATAGTTGCAAGTATTGTGAAGTTTGTGTGAAGTGCGCTTTATCAGTATAAAATTTAGGTTCTGCTCATGATTGTAGCGAAAACAGTGATAACTTGGGATTTGTTTATTTGGACCTTTTCTTCAAAGTTCAATTTAAAGGGAGTACAAATACAAAATATATAGAATGCAAAACCTTGTATTTTGTATCTATTTATAGTATACATATTTATATTTGTACTCTTTTTAAACAAAGCTGAAGCAACTTGCTATTGGAATATTGAAATTCCATTATTTATTAAAGTGCATTTTTGTTGGGTGAAATTGAAGAAATCGGATTTAAAACCGATATTGTGAGGTAGTCATTTGGTTTCCGCAAAATGAGAACAAAAATAGAATTGAAATCCTATGCTATGCATGTGTCTTTAGTTTAATATAGTTAGCTTTTTGGCAAAGTAATGACAAATGTTATGCTTTTCTTTTGGTCGTCAAGTTTAGGGGTGGTCAAATGGGTAGGTTCTATCTAGAATCGAATGGAACTGATCTTGAATCAATACTATCCAATCTGTTATAAGGTAAGGTTTGGTTCCAAATTCTTGGAATCGATCCCCAATCAGGTTAGTTCCAGGGTCTAGGCATTTATTTTACCCAAACCAATCCAATGAACCGACCTTAATTGTCCTTGGTGAAACCTGCCTTAGAACCAAACTTGTTTTGAAATAAATCCCAAGCACTCATGGTTACAAAGGCAATGGTCTCACATGACCATTGAGTTGAATTATTTGATAATTTGTTTTCATTTTAATATTTGAATGTGTACAATAATTAATTTAAAAGGTAATATATATTTACAAAATTTAAATTTAAATTATAAATTTTGAACCATATAATGATAATCTATATATTAAGTTACTCAATATAACCAATAAAGATAATAAGTTTTAAACTATATCTTATATTTATTGAAAATTAAGTTTTAAAAAAAAACATGTTTCATGTTTTTTAAGGGAGTGTAAAGAAAAAACAGATTTCACGGATAGACCCTAAAATCACCAAAAATCTTAAAATCGACGTCTACAACGTAAATTCAAAATTTTATCATAGAACCGAACCAAATTAACCCATGCTCCTCGTTTATGTTGACGCTTTGCCGGCCTCTGCAAAGGCTCTTTGGTGTGCATTCGCTCACACCCGGCAGGAAGGTGGATTAATTATTCTGGGTTTCGCTGAATTCCACGGCAATCCAAACAGAGGCATATGAATCCGTGTAAGAAATTGAAGAAATACACAGCCAGCCAGCAGGTCTACTTATTATCCCTTATTGTTATTTAGGATTTATGAAGTGACTGTTGAACATATTTTGACTCTCTCAATATAGTAAAAGACCCCAAAGCATTTTTTAACAGAATAAAAAGGAGATTATTTATTATTTTGTAAAGCCTATAAAATTAATTAATTTAGGAGCACATGTACTGTTTTCTATATTTGGCGAGTTTGCAGAGTGCATGATTAGAATGGAGAGAGAAAGAGAGGGAAAGAGAGAGAGAGAAGTTCTATATTGTGGGAAGCCAAGCAAAAGACATGACTCACTTCTCTATGTTTTAATAGTACACAAATTAAAAGCGTAGGCTGTACTTCCTCTGCTGCAAATCTTGGCCCTACGATCAACCGCTAGGTCCAAACCTGGACCGCGAACATCTCGTTCTCCGCGTCCATCTTACAATCTCACACGTAACGCTTGAAATCTGCCAACCTTTTCCCCTCCCAAACTCCAAAGTTTTTACATTCTTCTTCTTCTTTTTCCTTCTGATTCATCCCTATTCACTTCACCGGTTCGATTTGTTTTCTCTTATTCTTATTCATTTCTTAAAGTAAAATTAATAGAAGGTATGTCCTCCATCCTTTGATCTAATTTAATGGGATGACTAATTTCTTATAAGTTAAGCAACGGACTAGGCAGTTACCACCACCACGGCCCAAATCCACAAAAAAAAAAAGAAAAAGAAAAATTAATACCGAAGCTTAAGAAAAGTTTAGAAAGGGAAGGGCGAGATGCCAGAGTGTCATATTCCGATATTCGGATATATGACGACACGTCCATATATGTTCAATAACATATATACAAATAGATATCAATGAATAACACACCAGAAGAGACAGTCTAGAAAAAGGAAAAGTAAAAGCAGGTTAAAAGAGAGACCCTCACGTGAACAAGGTCAATTCTGTGTGGGTGTGGATAAACTACATCCCTCGTGTATAAGTAATTAATAATTTCTCAAGGATAAATACTTTATTTATTTATTTATAAAATCTAATATTTTTTTTATTGGGGGTAATGGATCCCAATAAATCTTAGTCCTCTTCTGTTTATTAATGTGTTTATGTTTTCGGTCTTATCCATTCTTTAGGAGAGTATCAATTACTTGAATAATCAATATTCTTTAAAAATTAATTTCCATAAAATATATTATGAAAACATAGAAAATGAATTACTCAGTTGACCAAGTTACCCTCATCAGATACCAACAAATCAACAGGATTATGAGAATGGGAGTTGATATTTGTAAAAGCTTAACCGACAAAACCCAATGCAGATCCAAAAAATTTTACAAAAAACAAAAAAGAAAACAAGGCCTAATTTAATTTTTCACGGACGGGCTGTGTTAATAACTGTGAAGGGATTTTAATGGGGGGCGAGGAGAGAATGAACAATAATGAAATGACAAATATGTCCTTTCACTTTGCCACTAAATAGCAATAGTGGCAATTAATGCCAAGAAATAAATCTCCACAAGGACAATTTGGTAAACCACAATGTCCCGGCGCCCTATCATGAAGTAAATGAATCGAGGTTGTAATTAAAGAGGGATTTATGGTCAATAAAATATTAACTCAATTGGCCATGCATATATCCATGAGCATGCGTGATTGTCAAGTTCTCCGTCGTGTATTGAGAATATCTTCCAATGATTATATCATCATCATTTCGTATATTATTGTCAAAAGATATTCTCAATACACGGCGAGATGTACTGTGGAACTTTGTGGGCGGAAGTATTGTGGGGGCTGATTTGAACTCTAAGTTCTCAACTATAGTGTGTGTGTCTTCTTTAACTAGACAAGTAAATGGGTCTGTATGCACGATGGAATGTAGGATGCTTGGTCACATGCAGATGCTTGAGAGTGGGGCCCTACACAGTCAATGTGTATGTGTTCCACCTAGGATATCATATTCATATCTTCTCCAACTATGTTAAGATTTTAGCATGCATCATGACCATGCAATATCAGCCACCCGATTTGTCCATTTCCTTAGCTTGGTCATGAAATTCATGATTATCTAGCCATAGATGACATCTATATTGAATTGAATGGTTGACATCCTGGACCGTACTGGCTTCAAAATTCCCCACGTGGGACCTATTGGATGGTGACATCTGGCTTACTGTTTATGATGAGATGGTATATATATATTTGCTACATGCTAGCTAGCTGGAAGATGGCCTTATCTTTTAGGTTCCATTTAAAGGAACCCTTTGATCTGTATTTCTGAATGTATGTATGGGTGCGCATTCCTGCATGAAATAGTCACTGTTTCATTTAATTTTTATTAATTTTCAGTGAAATGAAACTGAACTCTCAGAAGTCAGATCCCCCATAGAATCATATCAAAATGCTACGACTGTGTATTTCTGGATGAGGTCAAACTTGGTAATAAGAACAACAGGTATGGGCATTTACTGTCGACAAATGGTTGAATAAGAGGGAGCTTGCTTGGTTTTTTAAGTCACAACCTAGGATTTCAGTTCTCATCAAGATTTTAATTAGGTTCTTCTTTGGTTTTATTTATTTATTTTTCATATTTTAATCCCGCTCTCTCTCTCTCTCTCTCTCTCTCTCTCTACTTCCTTCTTCTCCAACCATGGTAGGGGTCTAGATTCTAGAGTAGCTAGGTTGATTTCATTTCCTAGGTCTTCTGATAAAGTGTATTTCACCGACTGTAATTATCTGCAAAAAGCCTGTTTGCTTTCCATCGTGTGTTAATATATACAAGCGCAAGACTCTCTAGTGTCTATATATAGGAATTTGAGGGTGGGAATTGCGATCGTTGTGGCTGTGGTCTTTTTAAATTTTCGAAGTGAAACAACGGGAGAGAGACGACAGACATCACACACCAGTGAGTCGATCACCAGGGAGAGAGAGAGAGAGAGTAGACATCGGCCATGGTTGAAGGTGTTTGTTTTGTCGTTTTAGTTGGTCTGCTTGGAGCGGCTTTGGGTCTCGTCTTCAACCATTTCCTTCCGTTGTTGTTGAAGCTCGGTGTTGCTCCAAGGGGCACTTTTGGGTGGCCTTTATTTGGTGAAACCCTTAGTTTCTTGAAGCCGCATGCTTCAAATGCTCTGGGAACCTTTCTTCTGGACCACTGTTCTAGGTGATGAAATACTCCAGTTTTCAGTGTTTTCTACAACAGCAACTGATGAATTATATTTCTAGCTAGCATCTAATTCAATTTGGTGAATGGGTTTAATTTCAAAATCATATTGATCAGTGTTTTCTTCCTAGCTTCTACTTTTTTTTTTTATGTTCTTCTGGTAATTAATATATGGGATTTTAATTTTGTTCTTCAAAAAGAAGAAATCGATGATGGAGGAAAGCACCATGGGAATCTAATAGGAGGAAGGTTATGGATTTGCAGGTATGGGAAAGTATTCAAATCCCATTTGTTCTTCTCTCCTACAGTGGTGTCATGTGATCAGGAGCTGAACTACTTCATTCTTCAAAATGAAGACAAGCTGTTCCAATGTAGCTACCCAAAGCCCATACATGGAGTACTTGGGAAATCTTCCTTGCTTGTGGTGGTGGGCGACACACACAAGAGGCTGAGGAACGTAGCTCTGACACTGGTCAGCACAACAAAATCGAATCCCGAGTATCTCAACGACATCGAGAGGACAGCCATTCATATATTAGATTCATGGAAAGGCAAACAAGTAGTCAGCTTCTGCGAAGAGGCTAGAAAGGTAATCCAGATTCCAGAATATATATATATATATATATGTATATAATATATAATACGAAGCCAACGAGAAAGAATTGGAACCATTTCTATCTCATATGAAGTTGGTGAACTCGACAAATAACTAATTAAAACTGCTAACTTCGATGCGTGATTGTTAATTACCGATTGAGACAAGGAATTCACGGACCTAACGTTGTGTCTTGTGTGATTTTTGTGTACACTGCAGTTTACATTTAACGTGATAGTAAAGCAGGTCCTTGGGTTAACACCCGATGAGCCACGAACAGCAGAAATCCTGGGAGATTTCCTTGCTTTCATGAGAGGACTCATCTCTTTTCCGCTCTACATCCCTGGAACGCCATATGCAAGAGCTGTTCAGGTAATTAAACCCAATTAACCTCCTCCGTCTTTTATTTATTTTTCTTTTTTCCTTATATTTTTATTTCATGATCAGCCTTCATTTCCAGTTCCAGATCTTGGCATAATGCTGCTTTGCATTATAGCAATTTTGGGGTGTTAATTTTTGCCACCAGTACGCTTTTTCAGCCTTTCTTTTTTTGACAAAAGGGAAGTTGTGACCAACTTTTGGTCTCCCTTTACAGGCTAGAACTAGAATATCCTCCACTATCAAAGCAATCGTTGAAGAAAGAAGAAGAAACGGTGGTAACTCTAACAAAAATGGTGATTTCCTTGAGATACTCTTATCGGTGAATAACTTATCAGAGGATGAGAAAGTGAGCTTTGTTCTGGATTCTCTGCTGGGTGGCTACGAAACTACTTCTCTTTTGATGGCCATGGCAGTGCAGTTTCTAGCTCATTCACCAGCTGCACTGGAACAATTAAAGGTAACATCCTTTCCATCTTATCATCTTGTACTGAGAAATATTCCATCACGGATAAGGACACCATAGTATTCAAGTTTGACTCGTCTAATAAATTAAACCAAAAATAAATAAATAAAAACTTGTGTTGAATATATGAATGCAATGCAGCTAGAGCAACAAAACATCAGAAGCATCAAGAAGCATGGAGACGAGTATTTGAACTGGGAAGATTATAAGAAGATGGAATTTACCCAGAATGTAAATGAATCCTTCTTGCTTTTTCTAATTCCATTCCTACTTTCACTGGTCTATTTCCAATGATGGGTATACTTCGTATTTCTGTGTTTCCTTTTTCTTTTATAATTATTGCAGGTTATTAATGAGGCTCTCAGATGCGGGAACATTGTCAAATTTGTCCACCGAAAGGCTCTCAAGGATGTCAGATTTAAAGGTTTTTTCTCCACCTTTGGACGATTTATATTTAGATACACATGCTCTCTCTATGCTTTATAGTTTTTGCACTTTGCGTACAATCATGAATGCCTGAGGGTATTATATACTTTATTTGCTGTGTGTTCTGTGTATTACTTATTATCTATTAAAAGGAAACCAAATAAATAAAATAAATTTTGGTGGTTTTTCCTTCATGAGTTTCATCAGATTATGTAATTCCGTCCGGTTGGAAGGTCCTACCAATCTTCAGTGCAGTACATTTAGACCCATCTCTTCACGGAAGTGCCCTTCAATTCGATCCTTGGAGATGGGAGGTATTAACTCTTCTCTGCAACACTGCAACTTTTCTTTTTCTCCTTCCACATTATTTTCATTCATTCAAAGATTTTACAATCTCTCTCTCTCATAGAACGCTGGCCAAACATGCAAGAAATTTATGCCCTTTGGCGGAGGGCCAAGGTTCTGCCCAGGATCTGAGCTTGCTAAAGTAGAAACTGCATTTTTCCTCCATCACCTCGTACTCACTTACAGGTAATTAAGTTGTTATCTTCAGTGGTTTAGACTTTAGATAGAGAAGCTTCAGCTCAGAATGATATTTGTCGTGTATTTTTGGCTACTTGTAGATGGAGGACCGAAGGCGATGACCAACCAATGGCGTATCCATACGTTGAGTTTCAAAGTGGGTTGCAACTAAGAGTGGACCCAATTTTATCGAATCGTCAGGTTAACTAGTCTTCTCATGTAATAAGAGTGTCCGAGTGTGGTTGACTGGTTGGGGGGTTGGGCTTGAAAGTTGAGACCTGACACACAAAACTCCCTGACCTTGTGGGTTGTAGCATATCTTTACCTCTTCTTTAGTAAGTAGAAATAGGGATCATAGAAAGAGAAAGACAAGACCACTCTCGTCTCGTGTCGACTGTCCGTCTACTGTCTGTCATGACTCGAGATATGTAATCAAAATGCTTTCCATAATATATATAAATATAAAATAGGTATAGAAATAAATTTCTTTTTCTTATATAAAAGCAGATTTCATCTATATGCCACGTGCCTCTTGAGTTGTTGTTTGGTATGTCTCGATTACGAGTACGTTGACCTGCTGATGTAAAATCCCGAAAAAACTCAACACTCCCCCGGCTGTGCCCTTCTGTGCGTGGCTCGAGAAATAGCATAAATTTTCTCTGACCTATGATTTTGACGCCATTCCGCCAAGAGGTGAAAAGATTTGTTCAACCGCCGGTAATCCACTAATCCAATCGTGGTCTGAGTCTGACGTGGCTAATTGTACGCCTCCTGCAAGATCATAAACCATTGAGATGCGATGAAGGCCACGATTTGTGAACAAGTCACCTCAAAATTTTGGGATGGTGGGCCCACCATGAGATCTTTTAAATCATCCAAAATTTACAGATATTTTAACGAAAATGTTGTTAAGTGTGAAACCACGTGGCTAACAAGATGTGCCAATCCACTTGACGAACAGTCGTCCATCCTTCCAAACCAAGCCACGCGCAGCTCATGTTCCAACGGCGTCGGCGGAGGGTCTTTCGCTTCGCCCTCCTGACCAATCAGATGTTGCCACGCGGTCAACTGTTTGGCCACATCACTACATCAGACCATGGAGAGCTCACTGATACTTCTCTCGCCGTTGAGTTTGCATGTCTCCTATTTTTGTCCTTGCGAGTAATTACCATTTACAATCCTGATGTGAAAGGACAACAACAACCTTGACATGGACTACGATTATAGATGGGGCACAAACACAATCAGAATCCGTCCCACACTCCCACTAATGTCATGAAAGCGCAAACGGATTTTATTCAAGGTTTTTAAAACCGATCCGGGTACCGAACCGGTCAGGGGTTCAGTTACCGGGTCAAATGGTTCGATCGTTCGGTTTTGACAAAAAAATAAAAAACGGTTAAAACTGTTGAATGGTTCAATCGCCCGGGTCAGCAGTTTGCTGACCAAATCAATGGTCTTTTGCAAAAATCCGGTTTTGGGGAAAAACATTACCGATCACTGGTTCCCAGTTTTTTCGGTCCGATTTTAAAAACTATGATTTTATTTGCTCATATTCAAAGGTGTATCGGAAAGACAATTTTAATAGACGTATTGGGATATATTTTGGATACGCATGAATACAGATGAAAAATCAAGATATGCATAAATATGTTAGGAAATTCAAATAAATCATCAAAAATATATATTATTAACAATACTTACAAGTTTTATATGATTGTAAATAAGTCATTTAAATGTAAAAAACCATAATTTAATGTTTATATAAAATGTGACATATTGAGATATAATTAGTAACCGTTGAAAAATGATGGAATAACTGAAATGTGAAAAAAAAAACAAAAAAAGAACTAAAATGTGAATGTATATACATCAATTTTCAAATAACCAATATAATTATCTTAATTTTTATTAGTATATAGATTTTAATAATTGATTTCAGCATTTATTAATAAGTACCAATAAGAAAAGAGAAAATTGACTTAAAACTAAAAATGCATATAATTACAACAAACTAATTGGAGTGGTTTGGTGGCAAAATCATAGGCATTAAAATTTAGTGACTAGGTTTCAAGTTTTGCTATTGTTAATATTTGTATTTTTTTATACTAACAAAATGTCTCTAACGAGAGAGAATCATTAATTAATGAGAGAATTGTAATTAGGCGCTAAAATTCAAACTTAAATTTAAATTTTTCTTAAATATAGGAGTAATTAACTAATTAATGAAGAGGTTAGACTTAAATATAGGAGTAATAAAGGACATTAATGAGAGAGATTCAGTATTAAATATAAATTAATGAATTTAATGGAATAAGGGGAATCCAAACAATTCGGTTTATATTGGCCTGTTTCGGGCTTGTATCGATCTGTACAGATCCCTAATAGCTCGATATGGGCCCATATTGGCCAATACATACGAAAAAAAATGGAACACATGATTTTTACACGTTTTGTGTATCGCTTTCTTATCGGAACGATACGACCTGATACAATGTGATATTTTAAGCCTTGTCCCATTCATCCGGTGAATTAGATGAAGGTTTGTACACTCAAAGTCAATGGGGTTTGTCAAGTTGGGATGGAAAATTATTATCAACAAAGGAAACCTTTGGGGTGAAAGTGGTGAGTTGCAAATACTTACCTAAATGTAAATTTTGGGATGTCGAGACAAAAAAAGGGTATCTTTTTGGTCATGAAGAGGTATTCTTGCATCAAAGGAACTTATTAGAGTAGGAGTGGGTTGGAAGATTGGTAATGGAAATTTGGTCAAATTCTGTTAAGACATGTGAGGCAGGATATTCCCCTATTTTGGATGATGTTAAACCCTAAAAGTATCTCAAATTTAGAAATGTTGGTTAGCAATGTGATTGATCATGATAGAAATGTTTGGAAGGAAGACCTTATTCGATCTTTGGTGCCTGATCTTGTATGGCATCATATTAAACCTATAATAATTCCCTTGAATAATATCAAGGATGAAACAATTTGGAAGTTGTCTTCAGATAGGAAGTTCTCTATTATTTCAACCTATAATGAGGAGTGTCGAATTAATGGAGGCTTTGGAAATTTGTATGGAAGTCTGAAAAGTATTTGAAAATTGAAAGTCCCTCCAAATATTAAAGGTTTTTTCTTCCTTCTTTTTAGTGGCAAACCACTCACAAAGGATACGTTTATTGTGAGAGGTCTCAATATTAAGTTATTAACCCTAATTGTAGATTTTGTGGTGAGGATGAAAATATTGATCATCTGTTCATTAAATGCAACTTCTCTAAGCAAATATGGATGATTGTTAAAGCCATGCTTCTATTGCCTATTGAGAGCGATACCTTATTTAGGCAGTGTTTGGTATGACTTTTGTTTATTTGACAAATGGTTCCATGTCATCATCATGTGGGTATTTGTCTCATCATGCTACTTCGTACGCCTATTTTTATCTTATAAATGTGTGCCTTGGTTTACGTGCAATTTAACTATTGGGGGAAGATTCATTTTAACGTTTCCATCAATACAAAGGTGTTTATTTCCTGTTCCGCTTATGTGGCGCCTAATGGTGCCTAGTGGCATCTAACTGTCAACAAATACCAGGAAAACGTTTATCAACTACTTTTTCTTGGTTTTGAAGATAAATCAAGTACAAACGTTTATTTAATAAACAGAAGTAATATCAAACATATACTTAATTTATGGTGGACCAGAATTGCTAGAGATCAAGGTGGAAATAATGATCAGTTGTTTAGAGAGAAATTTGCAATTATTCTTTGGTTTATCTGGAAAAATAGAAATGAGAAATGGTTTAGCAATAAGGCCTCTCACCCTCAAATTATTATGGATAGAGCTTTGAACTATTTGATTGAGATCAAGAATTATACTCTTGCTGAAGTCAAGGATTGTTCTAAAGAATGGAAGACAATTGTATGGTCTCCCCCTAACCCTAAGACGATTAAAGTCAATTTTGATGCTTTCCATAGATAGGACAGTTGGTGCTCCATTGCATGTAGTGCTAGGAATCACTTAGTAGCTATTCTCGATCTTAAGGCTTATTTCATTGGTTATACATTGATTAATTTAGCTGAAGCTTGGGCGGCGTTAGGGGTGTCCACGGTTTGGTTAATCAAACCATGGGCAACTTTTGTAAACTGAAACTGAACTGGTACCACCAATTAATCGGTCAGTCGGTTTTAGTTTTTGACCAATTCGGTTCTTCGGTTTTTTAGTTTTTTATATTTATAATATATATTATCTAAATATATGTATAATATTATATTATAAACAAGAAATGATATATAATATATTATAAAAATATATAATATATTTATAAATATAATATATATTTATATATATATATATATATAATGAATATATATTTATATATAATATAAAGAAAATATGTGACATATATTAAAAATGTATATATAATATACATATAAATATATATACTAGTCGGTTCGGTTAACCGCCGGTTTTTTTGTAGGTTAACTGAAAACTAAACCGGTCCTTGTTTTTCAAAAATACCGAACTGAAACCAAACTGATCAGTTCTGATGGAGGGTGATTTGGCCCAACCTCATAATAAAGGGACACGTGGACATTACTTGACATAGGTGACAACTTGGCTTAGCCAGCTCACTACAAAGTGATACTCCACTACCCCGAACTAAGGGTTCTTCCAACTGAAATCATCCTAAGCTAAGGGCACCTTGGTACCAGGTCGCGACACCAGTACATAATTCAGTTCGAGGTGTACGGGCATTAGCTCGAGAACATCAATTCGAGGTAGAAACCAGCTCGGGTATACCGATCTGCCCTCAATATAACCCCAAAAGTCACTCTAATGGTTCCTGAAGTTTGTAGGATCACGCCTCATAACAACTAAGCATTATCTCCCCATCTGATTCGGGCGGACGTGATTAACCTTATCAACTGATAATGTTATCTCCAGTTAACGCAGAAACAAATTCTATCATGGCAATGATCTCGGAACTACTCCGCGAAGCCCGCGAGGACTCCATTATATAAAGGCCTCCCTCCAGGGGCACAAGGTACGCACGCAATTACTGCTTACTAGCTCTCTTGCTTTCTAATCACTTTCATCTCACACATATTGACTTAAGCATCAGAGCGACCTCACCGGGTAAGCACCCTCGGTTTCTCTGATTCTTTCTATGAAGATTCTCCATGTCCGTCGTTTACTAGGAGCCAAGTCACCTCCAACTAGGAGCAGCTAGATTGCGTTGCATCAATTGGCGCCGCCTGTGGGAACCGCTTCAAAAAGCCCTTTTTCACAAAACATCTCATATCCAACTTCCATGACATCTTCTAGTAACGCCAGACGCAACACTGACATGAACATCTCCAAGAGCCAACACCAGGTCCCAACCGTGTGCATTGGATAATTCACCGTACCCCTCTCTATAGACGGGGTCCCCACACTGAACGTGCCTCAAGTCATTGCATCGGTGAACGCGCCACTCCCTCGTACAATGAGTACGACCTTCGCAGAGCCCTCTGTTATTCCCCCGGTGGTAGGACAGAATCAACTCGATGACCTGGTTCACTACATGCGGGCCATGCAGGCCCAAATGCAACAGGTCTTGCAGTTTCAGTTGTATCAGCAGCAAGACCTCCACCATGTTTATCAGCAGTAGTACCAGCAACAGTTCCCTCCACTGCCATAGAATCAACAGCCGGTTCTACCTTGGCATCTGGCCACGCAGCAAACCAAGCCTCGCCGCAAGAGCGAATGCCCTCCTCGCTGGGGAGAGACCTTCCAAATCCAGAACCTTCTGGGGAGTCAAGTTTCGTCCCATGGCAGGAGGGAGAGACAGATTACTCCTCTGACCTCGTAGCAAGTAAATAGGTCGGGAGACACCAAGCCCACCAGGCCCACTTTACCTCGGCCTTCACAGTTTGAAGTTCCACTCATGGAAAACCGGTTTGGGGCTCTGGCCGCAGACTCTAGACAAGGCCCTTCAGTCCATAGCAGCCGCCACCAGCAGTCCGAGCAGCTGCTAGTGGGAACAGTGCCTGACAACACTGAAGCTAGTAGCACTAATGCGGAGCCGGTAAAGAAGCAGCAAAGGCGACGCTGCAGAGCTCGCAGAGCAACAATCCAGAACTTCCCCGAACTGCCTAAAGGAAAAGAAGAGGCGAGCTCGGGGATTGTGAAGACCACTCCGCTCCTTTCTGTGCCGTCTCCTCTATCTCCCGAACTCGTTCGATCCAAACGACCATGTAGATTCATTTCAATCTCAGATGCACCTGGCCGGAGCAGATGAATCCTGCATGTGCATTGCTTTTTCCACAACTTTTAAGGGGGTAGCTCGCACATGGTATAGAAACCTTGTGCTCGGGACAATCAAGAGTTGGGCGCAGTTTGTGCAGATCTTCACCTCACACTCCATCACTAGTAAGAGGTGCCCGAGGTCACAGGAAAGCTTGCTCGGAATAGTCCAGAGAGAGGGAGAATCTATCCGGAGCTACATCAAGAGATTCAATGATGCACCCCTGTAGATTCCCGATCTAGATCCCGCTGTAAGACTTACAACTGCAAAGAGAGGAATCACCCACAAGGAATTCAAGTGGCACGTGGTCGCCAACAAACCCAAAGACGTTACTGAGTTCCTCAAGCTCGTCGACCAGTTCATCAGAACAGAGGAAGAAATGAACCAGAAGAGCGAGAATCCACCAGAGAAGAGGAAAAGAGAAGGTGAGACCTCAACCAATAAGGACAACAAGAGAAAGAAGGATGAACCAGTTCGAGAAGGAAAACCGAATTAGCCTTTCCGAGCTCCTTAAGCTGAAAGAACAAATTACACTACCTTGAACGCGGAGTGAGCAAAAATCCTCATGGCGATCAAGGACGCTTCTTACGTGAAGTGGCCACCTCGGGTGAGAGGAGACCCAAACAAACTTTGTATTAAATGATAATAAAAATCAAACAAGTCAGCAGGGGGAGCAAGGCAGAGATGCTCCTGAATCCAGCAATAGGCAAAACGAGCAGCCGCAGAGACAGCTGCCCGAAGAGAGGCCAGTTCAGCCGCAGCGAAAGCGTCAGCTCGTGAGATAGAAAGAGAAGAACAAAACCTTCCGAAGCAACCGAGGTTAGAAGAGCCTATTTTCTTCACCGAGGATGACACACGCGGAGTCCAGTATCCCCACGATAACGCGCTCGTCATAAAGATTAGAATTAATGATTTCGAGGTGAAGCGCGTCCTGGTCGACTCCGGCAGCTCGGCAGACATACTCTTTAAGGACACATTCGACAAGCTGCAGATCTAGGAAAGTGACATCAAGCCCGTGAACACTCCCTTGGTAGGTTTCAGCAGAGAGGAAGTCAGGCCCCTAGGAAGAGTTACAGTACCTGTGGAGGTCGGTACCTGGCCTAGCATAGTGAGATTCGACCACACTTTCTTAGTGGTCGCAACTCCCTCCCCGTACAACGCCATAATAGGTCGGCCTATCACCCATGGTCTACGTGTAGTGGTGTCCACCTATTACTTGGCCATGAAGTTCCCCATGGACTTCGGAGTTGGGGTAGTGTGAGGTGACTAGCTCGAGTCTCGCAAATGCTACGTCGCCGCCCTCAAAGGGAAATCCAAGGCAGCAAACGACCTCGAGTTGGAGCGACCTACGGAGTACCATGAGGAGCGAGCTTCGCCAATAGAAGAGACGACCTCTATACCCGTTTCAGTAGAAGATCCAACCAGGACTCTCCAAATCGGCACTTCGATTGAGGAGCCTCTACGTTCTCAGCTGGTAAGCTTCTTACTTCAAAACTTAGATGTTTTCTCATGGTCCGCGGCGGAGATGCCCAGCATAGACCCTAGAATAATCACTCACAAGTTGAACACTGATCCTGTAGTTAGGCCCATTAGACAGAAGAAATGCAACTTAGCCCCAGAGCACTGGAGAATATTTGACGAAGAGGTCGAGAAACTCCTTGTAGCCAATTTCATCAGGGAGGTCCATTGCCCGAGCTGGGTGGCTAACCCCGTTCTGGTAAAAAAGGCCCATGGTAAGTGGTGCATGTGCATCGACTATACCAACCTGAATCGAACTTGCCCAAAGGACTGCTTTCCACTTCCTAAAGTCGACCGTTTGGTGGATGCAACTTCAAGGCACGAGCTGCTAAGTTTCCTAGATGCTTATTCGGGCTACAACTAGATCAGGATGGACCTTGCCGATGAGGAAAAAATGGACTTTATAACCGAGCTCGGCTTGTACTGTTACAAGGTCATGCCCTTTGGACTAAAAAATACCGGGGCAACATTCCAAAGACATGTAAACCGACTGTTTGAGCCGTTGATCGGCAAAAAAGTAGTGTTATGTAGATGACATGGTTGTCAAAACTCAATTTTTAAATGATTTAATAAAAGACTTATATTGTGTTTTTCAAATTTCGCACAAGTACAATATGAAATTGAATCCCAATAAATGCGTCTTCGATGTCACTTCGGGTAAGTTCCTGGGTTACATCGTTAACTGACGTGGTATCGAGGCCAACCCTGAGAAGATTAATGCAATCCTAGACATGAGACCGCCCTGTAATTTGAAAGAGGTTCAGAGGTTGAACGGTCGTATAGCCGCTCTAAGCCATTTCATGTCTAAATCGGCAGATCGCTGCCTGCCTTTCTTCAAGGCAATCAAAAGAAGCAAGGACTTCGAATGGACCGAAGTGTGTCAGCTCGCTTTTGACAATCTCAAAAGGTACCTCGCCAGCATCCCAGTTTTGACCCAACCCGAGGAGGGAGATATTTTGAAGCTGTACCTCTCCGTGAGTGACGAGGTAGTCAGCTCGGTAGTGATAAAAGAAGTAGATCGGGTTCAACGACCCATCTACTATGTTAGCAAAGTTTTGCAGGATGCAGAAACGAGATATCCAGAAATCAAAAAGTTGGCGTACGTGCTAGTCATTGCAACTTGGAAGCTTCAGCCATACTTCCAGGCTCATACCATCGTCGTCCTCACCAACAATCCTCTGAGGCAAGTCTTGCTCAAGCCCGAGGTTTCCGGTAGATTGACGAAGTGGACCATTGAACTTAGCGAGTATGACATCTAGTACAAGCCCTGAACTGCTATCAAGGCCCAAGCCTTAGCCTACTTTGTCGCGGAATGTACCTTCAGCTTTGTAGTCCCTGAGTTGATCGAGCCCAAGCACAAAGAAGAAGCTTCAACCAGTGCGGCACCTCTCATGGTTGGAACAAACCCGACCTAGGATGAGGAGCCCTGGATCCTCCATGTGGATAGATCATCAAATCAGCAAGGTAGCGGAGCTGGAATAATTCTGTATGGGCCAAGCGGGGTGAAACTAGAGTACGCGCTTCGGTTCGAGTTCACTGCATCCAACAATGAAGCAGAGTACGAAGCATTGATAGGTGGGCTCGCATTAGCAAACGAAGTACGAGCTAAACACTTCACTATCTACAGCGATTCCCAGCTCGTGGTCAACCAGGTCACCGGTGATTATGAAGCCCGTGAACCGACCATGGTCGCCTACCTATCCAAAGTCAGAGAAGCTTTGCGTGATTTCCAGTCCTACTTCATCAGGTAGATCCCGAGGTCCGAGAACATTGAGGCTAATGCCCTATCCCAATTAGCCAGCGCAAGCGACAACACCATGAGAACCTTGTACATAGAGAACTTACCTCGGCCTAGCATTCTGGGGGGGGGGGGGGGGGGGCAGAGGAGGTCGCTCCTGTTGCACAAGCAGACCTGAGCTGGATTGATCCACTCGCGAGCTACCTGCTTCACGAGACCCTCCCTGCAGATCGTAATGCCGCTAGAAGGGTAGAACGTCAGGCAGCCAAATACGTCATGATAGACGGATGGCTGTTCCGAAGATCCTACTCGCTCCCTTATCTGCACTGTTTACGACCTTTCGGAGCTGAGCTTGTACTCTGCGACACTCATGAGGGTTTGTGCGGCGGACACCTAGGGGGCAGGGCTCTCGCCCAAAAAGTGCTACGACAGGGTTACTACTGGCCAATGATGAAGGAAGATGTGATTGAGTTCATCAAAAGATGCGACAAATGTCAAAGGCATGCCTACATCCACCACCAGCCCGCGGTCGACCTAAAGTACCTCACCAGCCCATGGCCCTTCGCACAGTGGGGAATCGACATACTTGGACCATTCCCGCCAGCGACAGGATAGAGGAGATTCCTAGTGATAGCAGCGGACTACTTCACGAAGTGGGTGGAGGCTGAACTTCTCGCGACGATCACAGCACGAAGCGTACAAAACTTCTTTTGGAGGAATATAGTTTGTCGTTTCGGACTACCTCGAGTGCTTATCTCTAAGAATGGCAAGTAGTTCAAAGACATAAAGTTCTAGAACTGGTGCAAAGACATGGGGATACAACAGAATTTCACCTCGGTGGCGCACCCTCAAGCCAATGGCCAAGCGGAAGTCACGAATAGGGCCATCCTCCGCAGACTGAAGGCACGCTTAGCTCGAGCTAAAGGATTGTGGGTTGACGAGCTGCCCAACGTACTTTGGGCTTATCGGACCACTGTGAAGACCGCCATAGGTGAGACTCCCTTCAACCTCACCTATGGCACGGAGGTAGTGATCCCAGCCAAGATCGAGGTGCCTACGTTACGCCTGGAGGCACACGACAAAGAAGCAAATGAGAGCGAGCTACGCACCAACCTCGACCTACTTGAAGAGGTACGGGACCTCGCATACATTAGGACCGCAACCTTCCAGTAGAGAGTAGCTCGGTACTATAACGCCAGAGTTAAGAAGCAGAATTTCCACGTTGGAGACCTAGTTCTTCACAAAGTCATGGTGCCTGAGCCCGGTATTGGTAAGCTCTGACCGAATAGGGAAGGACCATACCGAGTAAAGCGGGTGCTCGGGGAAGGTACGTACAAGCTCGAAACCTTAGAAGAGGAACAGGTACCTCGGGCATGGAACATCGTCAACCTAAGGCAATACTATCTATAATTGCTGAACTAGGGAGTGGACTGTGAGTCGCCCCCCCAAGGCCCAAGGGCCAAGACGCCGAGCTAACAAAAAGACCTCGGCACCATATAAGTCCCAGTCGCCTCCTCGGCATGGGCATATAAGACCTAGTCGCCTCCTCGGCATGGGCGAACTCCAAAGGAGAGTGGACTATGAGTCGCTCCCTCAGCCTAAGGGCTAAAAGCGCTGAAACTCACAAAAGACCTCAGCACCATATAAGACCTAGTCGCCTCATCGACATAGGTGAAATACTTTTAATGCCCAAGGCGTAGGCAGCTCGGGTATGAGCCCTATGATGCGTAGCCCGCTCCAGAATACAACAGGGTGCACCCATCAGGGGCAATCAACGTCTATTTAAGTAGCCCGTGTGCAGACAGGTCGGGTATATACTCTACTACGTCGCTCACCTCGGTGTACATCATGAAATTGGCCCTAAGTACTGGGTGACAGTTCGGGGTGACGACAATTGAGAAACCGCCCACTACGGTTGTCTAGCTCGATAGCTCAACCGTTTGGGGAAAAACCACTACGGTCAGAAAAGGTTAATTGCACGACACTTAGCAAAAAAATGTATTTCATTATAAAGAGTTCATTACAAAAAAAAAAATACCGAACTCGTAGGCTCGAAGTACAAAGAACTATTAGGGGCACTCATCGCCCTCGCCCGAAGCCTCAACAGAAGAACCAGCCTTGTCGTTGGCACCAACTTTGTCGTCGGCACCGGCCTCTTCAATGTCAAGTAGCTCACCATCACTCTCCGCCTCGAAGTCCGGGTCTCCAGCGGCCTCAAGGGCCATCTCTTTTGTGACCCGTGAAGTAGTGATGGCACTCATATCGAGCTGTGGGAACTCGCGCTTGGTCAGCCATCTACTAAGCTTGAAGCTTTTACGGTAGACCTCTGATCCAGCCTCGATCAACTCTCCCTCGAACTCCGTTGAGCTCTTATAATCCTCGATGGCCTTGACCTTTGTTTCCTCTATGGCCTTGAGAAGAATCTCAGTTCGCTCCTTGACGTCGGCCTCGAGGTTCTCCACCCGGTGCTTCGGATCCGCCTTCTCCGACATGAGCCTCGTAGGACGAACTCTCAGAAGCTAGAGCCTGCTTCAAGTGCTGCTCGGATTGGTAAGTCAAGGCGTGCATGCAGTGTTCACCTACCAAGAGTGTAAATTAGTACCAGGAAAGCTACAAATACAAAAATCAAAATAGAACAAGACTTACCACCATGCAGTGGGTAGCCGCCCGAGCCCCAAGCTGAGCAGGCGTTAGTTTAGCCCAGCTTGAAACTTCCTCAGCATACACAACTCCTTTGCTCTTACGGAGGCTGCATTGCGGGGTCAAGATACTCTGAACTGTTTCTTCGCTCCCTAAAGAAGCAATAGTGGTCGTAGGGGCAGGTCCCGAAGATGTCTCGGGCGCACGAGGTGGGGCCTTCTCCGACTCCTCCAAGTTAATCACCGGAGGCGCACTGGAAGGCTGTTCGGGCTCAGGAATGGCAGGTTGTGGAGACTCAGTACGAGCTCTTTTAGTAGCTCACTTCTTCTTTCCTTTCATTCGCCCAAAAAGCTTGTCCGCACTGAGCTTCATGGGAGCTGCAACAAAACTTGGCGTTAGTGACGTCGACAAGAATAGAGTACCAGCTATCAAAATAAGATACCAACTTTAAACTAAGACAACCTACCAGGACTCAAGCCGGCCTGCACGAGCTTATCTTCTGCGATGTAGTCCGCGAAGTTGAGGCTGAGCTCCGCCCAAGACTGGAGCATCTCCCTTGTCTCCAGGTCCATTCTAATATCGGAATCCTGAACGGCCGCCATCCAATGGGTTGGAAAGGGCCATCCCCCGGAACTGCGGACCACAAAGTAATCTCGCTTCCAGGCTGGGATCCTATTGGGTAGATCGTGTAAAAGTTTATAGCCTGGGCGAGGGGATAGATAGTAGGTCCGCCTATGCTCGGGGAGAACACAAGAAGCATTCTTCTTGATGAACAAAATAGAGGAAAAGGTATCGAGGTCGAGAGGCAGGGCATAATCATAGAAGAGTGAAATGGTCCCGACTACGTTACGGATAGAGTTCGGGTGAAGCTGGTTTATGGTTACGTTAAAGAACTTTGAGACCTCTACTATTAAAGGGTGTAAAGGAAGATGGAGACCAGCCGCGAGCTGCACTCCAAAAATCACGATCTCATCGTGACCGTGCTCCCAAGGGAAGTTTCCTGAGGGAAGACTATAGGTGTACTCACCTGGGAGGTTGTACTGATACATTAAAGCCCTAAGTTTGTCCACAGTCATCGTCGAGGGACCGAACTTGTCCGGCACCCGACCTCGATGAGAAGTGGACGCCGGTTTATCCGTGGTCTCTCGCAACTCCCAAGATGATTGCACCTCGGGAGGACCGACCTGAGCCGAGGTACCTTCCTCGGGCTCATCTAAAAGACTATCGAAACTAAGATTGGACATAACTACGAATTGAACTAAATTGAAAAGAAAGGCTAGGAAAGACTCACCCAGAAAAATGACCGAACTAGGAAAATGGCGAATTGGGAAACCCGAGCTAAAGAGTCTAAGCACGACCTCTGAGTGAAGGCTAGTGAACTTATGGCGAAGAAAAATGTCTCGGGTCCCCCTATTTATTGCCGCTATGTCTGAGAATCAATGATCAAGATCAAAGCAATCCAATGACTCTCAAGAAAACTGGTTGTGCGACCCCCGAGGTTGAAATCGGTTTAGCGCGTTTTTTGGCATCCGCGGAATTTATAGATCACGTGACATCCGCGCGTAAACCGTACATAACCAGGGTTATCCTTGATTGAGTCGAGCAGCGAACTGGTCCTACCGACGAATTATCCGACTGGATGGCCTAGACTTTGAGCCAAATCTACCCGTCATGTCGTGAACTCCCCACACCAGGTCAGGACCCCTGGCTCGGGGAGTGGGGGGCAATTGATGGAGGGTGATTTGGCCCGACCTCATAATAAGGGGACACATGGACATGACTCGACATAGGTGACAACTTGGCATAGCTAGCTCGCTACAAAGTGATACTCCACTACCCCGAACTAAGGGTTCTTCGAGTTGAAATCATCCCGAGCTAAGGGCACCTCGGTACCAGGTCGTGGCACCAGTACATAATTCAGTTCGACGTGTACGGGCCTTAGCTTGAGAACATCAATTCGAGGTAGAAACCAGCTCGGGTATTCCGATCTGCCCTCAATATAACCCTGAAAGTCACTCCAACAGTTCCCGAATTTTGCGAGATCACACCTCGTAACAACTAAGCATTATCTCCCCGTCCGATTCGAGCGGAAGTGATTAACTTATCAACTGATAATGCTATCTCCAGTTAACGTGAAAACAGATTCTATCATGGAAATGATCTCGGAACTACTCCGCGAAGCCCACAAGGACTCCACTATATACAGGCCTCCCTCCAGGGGCCCAAGGTACACACGCAATTACTGCTAACTAGCTCTCTTGCTTTCTAATCACTTTCAACTCGCACATATTGACTTAAGCATCAGAGCGACCTCGTCGAGTAAGCACCCTCGGGTTCTCTGATTCTTTCTGTGCAGATTCTCCACGTCCGTCGTCTACTGGGAGCCAAGTCACCTCTAGCTAGGAACAACCAGATTGCGTCGCATCAAGTTCAATTAACTGCATTTTCCAATTCAGTTTTTCGGTTTTTCGATTTTTCATTGACACCCCTAGGTGGCGTGGGAAGTGGTTAACATGGCCATTAACTACAAGGATTCCCCAATCATCATAGAAGGAGACTCAAAGCTCGTAGTTAATTGTCTTAGAAAGAAGGTGCAGTCCCCGTGGAATCTGGATAACATCATCAAAGAGTGCCTCAATGTAACAGTGTGGATCAATGCAAGCATCTCATTCAGACATGTGTATCATGAAGGAAATCAAGCTGCGGACTGGCTCGCTAGGAATTTCTCAATCTATCACTCCAGTTAATGCTAATTGTATCCCATATGATCTTAGTGTAATTTGTTTTCCTGATTCTTGTGGAAGAATTACCCCCATCTTGTGTAACTCATATTTTGCCTATAAAAAAAGGGAGAATAACGGTTCAGCCCAATGTCAGAATCATAGGTTCAAAGTACAGTTGGGGTAGGTGCCAGTTCAGAATTAATGCCAATTCACGAGCAGGCATTGCGCATAAAGTGGGGATAATTGACCTTTCGAAATATTGTAGATCTGCAGTGGAAATCAGAATTCTGCAATGGGTTTCGGCCAATCCAGCCTTGGCGGTACGACGGACTGGGCTTGTTTCGGGCTAGGGTGTCTTCGTCTCTTAACGAGTCAAACAACAGAATACAGTTCAACATTCTCGATGGCAAAATAGTTAATAGTGAAGGCTAGACAAACCTGGGGGCAGGAACACCCCACGAACATTTGTTTCACCAAAAAAAGAGTATGAAACCTTGTAAATCTGTAAAATTTCAGTGATATTTTTGCCTCTTAAGGGTCCAAAAAAATTGTTTTCCAACCTTTTACACTGAAATTAATGCAGCATAAGGGGGGGCGGACAAATAAAGCAATGTACATATGGAGTACTTGACACAATACATATAGTTAGGCTTTTCAAAGCAGCTAAGCTAAATTTTGGTTTCTCTCCAAATAGAAATGTAATGGTATGACCTTCAATAACCATTATGGGCAAAGTTTTGGTATATGGATGGCCCATGAATCATAAAGTGGATATTTGTTTTAGGTTTCGTAATAGGCCATAAAAGTTAAATCCAAATATCATATATCATATTTGGTTAATACTTATTTGCACATATGCATTACCACGTGATCCTAATAACCTTTGGAAATCAGATGAGATGAATTCCCTTCACTCTTACGTTTTCCCACCAAACTATACCAATGTCTTTGGACGGAGATCCAACCTGCTACACTCATAGTGGCTACTAGGAGAACTCTAACATGGCCACCTCCATCCTCTTTTACATTTAAAGCTGGTAAGTGTTAGTTAGCCCAATAAATTTTAGTACTCCCAATATCAAACTTCAACTCCTCAATGACAAATGCTAATTCTCCATTTATGTTTATTTTTTCTTTCCCAACTCAAGTTTATGCAAAACTTGAAAGAAATTTTAGAATAATTTGCTGTTAGAATTATAATTAGGTTCAGTGATCAAAATTACACAACTTGAAATTGAAGAGAGATGGCATGCATCTCAAAGAAGCAACCTCTTTTACATATAATGAGTTTTTGAAAAAACAATATCCTCCCAATGAAAGCACTAATGTAGGCCACTATAACTGAAATGCAAAAGGAGGCTTTTTCCAAAAAAAAAAAATCAAGAGTCAAAAGTAAATAGCCATATCCCAACAATTGATTCCAGAAGGAACCGTTATTGTCAAAAAATTATCTTCACTTTTGAACTGAAATTCTTCTTTCTTACCGTTCATAGTGCAAAATTTGGGTCTTACACTACAATATGCCCCAAAACGACCTGGCCCTCTCCCCTTTATATTTATACCACATTGAGATGAGTCAGAGAAGAATTCCATTTCTTCAATAGCCCCTCCAGAATTGTACATTTCTGTTAATCCAATTGGTGCAAACTGAACCCTTTGATCGTAAAGCTGCATAAATGACAATGTTAGAAGTTTCAATATCAAAAAGGGAAAAAGTGGATAATAAAATGAATTGATTTATTGGAAAAGACGAAGAGTTTGTTAAGTAATGGGGGCATTTACCAATCACTTGGAATGAAATGATTTATTGGATCTTCCAGTGTATTTGAGAATGTAAATTAATAATCTAAAGCAGTAGGGGTAAATTAAAATGCAATGGACATTCAGGTAGTGACTCTGCTTCTTAGGCTGAACTTACGGATTCAAATACAATGGATAACTAAAATGAAGTGAATTTTTTCTACCTTAGTTTTTATACTTATTGACTAACCTTGATTGGAGATATAGTAAACACATCACATTGCAAGACTTTCAATGATACATCCAAGAATCCTTTCTTTGGCAATCTAGACAGAGATCCTGAAGTTGCATAAAGAAAAACATAAATGTCATAGATCTGTCAATAAATTGATGAATGAAGAACCCGGCAAGATAATTCATTTAAATCTTGAAAACCAGATGCATCTCCAAGACAATTCAATAAAAATGGAAAGCAAACTTCATATATTCCATGGGTGCAAAATTCATAAGACAAAACTGTACCTGAATTAAAAGAAAAGACTGCACAATCTCCTGTCCATGTGTCTCCACAAATCTCTTCAAAATACTCAATATCAGCAGGGCTAACATGTCCAGATAGCTCGGGATCGCTACTGTTCTGAACATTCTTATCCAAACATGGCCAGATTCCTGCACCTTGGCAATTGAAAATGCCTAGAATTCCAGAAAACTTGTTCAGATTCCAAATCTTCAGAAGACTGCAATGTAGATGCCAGAGAAGCACATGAGGATAGATAAAAGAAATAGATTCATCATCCATTACACCAAGTAAAAAAAAATAAAATAAAAAAGCTACCTCTTCCCATCTGTAACTGGATCATTAAATAAGCAGTCTCGTGATGGCCTCCCAGGGTATTTAGCTCTAAGAACTGATCCATCGGGAAGTACAAGCCTTTTAAGTATCTCGAAATCATGATGGCCAGGTTTGTCACTAATACAAAGAGCAAGTGTATGTTGTTATCAAGTAAATTCTTCAAAGGCATCATTATCATTATTTGGATGTCACAAAACAAAGTTGGCAATGGTCTAGTAAACGCTATGTATTAGGAAACAAAATCAACGGACTGCGCAGAATCTAAGTATTGAAACCCATGTCCTTTTTGGCCTCAATTATTCTCCATCAACTTGCATCAGATAATTCTTATTGTTGAAGGGGTTGGTCGTTTATGTTTCTACCCAAATCATCTTACTCTACTTTCCCTCATTTTATCTCCTGTTGGGACAACTCCTAAAATCCAATGAGTGCAATCATCTTTGAATCTATACCTTATAGTCATGTCACTCTTTCATTTCAAATAGCTATGCCATTTCTTTTGGTATTTTATATTGCCTAATTTTTTCTCCATTTTTCTAGGCCTTACTCTAAAAAAAAAAATCAGCATGACATCCAATATAAATTCAATGCATGGCAGTTTCTAGGCCAATCTGATCCCACTTAATAACATTATTCTATGACAAAAATTGTTTACCTAACATAAACACCACAGCCTCCCACAGCTCGAGCGACTGCATGAAACTCAGCTGCATAGTGGCGGCTCTGAAAATTTAGGAAAAGTTAATACTTGAGATAAACATAAAGAAGTAGAATTTTGTGATGGGTAAATCTGAATCTTACATAGAACATGTCCCAATCTGGGACTACAATTTCACCAAGAAATATGCTGTTAAAAGCCACTGCAGCTATGTGCAATGTCTGTGATGCTTGGTTTTTTGGCCAGTAATCATCAGATGCTCTGGTGATAGAACTTTTTTTTGAACTGAAATGGAAAATGTAAGCAGAAATTAAGGTATGATATGAAACTTTAGAAGGAAGTAGCGATGATAAAAACCTCAGGAAGCCCCATCCAATGAAATCTTTAGAGCTTAGTTGGTGAAATTAGAAGATAAATCAGTTTATAGTTTTATACTAGTACATAACATAAGAATGTATTTCTATATGAAAAGGAATACATGGTTCCCATGAAAGTCATTTCAGCCCATGGAAGGAATGGAAACTGCAATTTGATTGATTGGCAATAATTCTTGATAGCAAACAGGATGCATGTAGCCAACCCCATATATTTGGGATAAGACATGGATGATTATGATGATGAACATAAGAAAATGCTTCATGTATATGAGCGTCGTGCATGGGATCTGAAATAGTTAACCTATCTCTAACACGTATTTGAATTTATATATCGATGATATCCTATGAGAATAAGAAAACGGTTCAAACATCAAATTATTATTTTTCCAAAAAAGAGTTTCAGCTTATGTCCAACATGCACTCACTCTCACGAATAAAATGATGCATATGATTACATGGGATATTGGGTATTAGTAAAATATATTTGCATGCTGCCCCCCCCCCCCCCCCCCCTCTTTCTCCCTCTCTCCTCGTATGTGTGTGTACAAGTGAGAGTGCATGCACGTGTGTGTAGACACATGAAAACAAACTAAAGACATGCAATGATGCATGTAATTGAATGGTATTAGTTCCATTACTTATAAATAGAATCTGTACTTTGAGCCATGCAGCAGATTATGCTGTTATCCTTGAAGTTTGCAGCTATTGACTTCTCGAGTGCCTGCTGGAACTTTTGGGTGAGTGATACTCGACCTCCCAAATCAGTTGCTATTGTTTCCAGAATGTTTTGTACATCTACCTTAACCCCATCCACATCTTGAGAAACCAGATATCTGTGTAGATCATCATAAAATTCAAAAATTTTATCTGGATCAATGGTACCAACACCATATTTCTCCATGCAATCCATGGATATATCCCTCATATTAGCTAAATTTCCAGGTGACTGTACTGGGTATCTCAATTTCGACTTATATTTCTTAGTTCCAGGGGCATCTGGATGAACTCCCCCCCAGTACCCCATCAGTGCATGCCATACATAGACGTACCTGAAAATTTTAAGAAAAATACAAGTTACCATCAGTAAACCTCCTACATATTATTAGCAGTTAGAAAATATAAATTGCTCATGAGTAGGAGGACATTGAAGGATAGTCACTATATAGCGTAACTCTAACTCTATATATGGTGCATGTACAAGGGGATTTCCTAGTTGCAAAAGTGAGTGTCAAATTCCTATGCATCTAAATTTTTGCAAGCTTCAGTTGGTTAGAATTATTTGATGATCAGGTTAAATTTGGAGCAGGAAAATCTCCCAACAGGAGCAACGGAATGGTAGGTCTTTGGGGTGCATACCAGCATGGTATGGCACCCTTATGGTGTACTCCATGGTTATCTTTGACTTACATCATGATGAAAGAAAAGCTCAAAAGAGTCAGTACTGAAACCATACTTCAAACCAAACTCCTTTTTAATTTCAGACACAAAATCCTTTAGGTCTGTTGCTGCTTCATTTTTCCGAAATTTGGTGTTTTCCTTGATGCTGACTAATCTGGCCCCAAATCTGCAATTGACAAAAATGGGATTAGATAATATGTTGGTAGTATCTAAATTAAATGATTACAAGAAAAAGGTGGTGGATAATCATACTGTGATCCTTCAGGAAAGGGCTCTCCATCTTTCTGGAATTCATTAGTTGTATCTTGCCACCCATCATCTATTATTAGGAATCTTGCTGGAGTGCCCCCTTCAGATAAGCTGAACTAGACAAAAGAAAATAAGAAAATATGAAAAGTCATAACATGTCGTTCGGTGAAGATATAGGAAGAAAAAAAGAATATGCATGAAGAATGACAATAAGCACAGTGGAACACTTCCACAGATTCACCTCTTTAAGCCATCTTTGATTCCCTGAGGATTAACTTCTGTATAAAAAGCATCCCAGGTGCACCAACCAAACCAATCCAGCATTCCAGGCATCTGTTTCAGTAAACAACAAAAAGTCCATTTTTCTTGGGATCTGTTAATTTTACAACATGACTAAATTGAACGTCTAAATAAACAAAATGGAATGATTTAAGTGAGATATCTACTTGCCTTCTTGGATTCACGAAGTGAAAAGGTCCCTTTGTGCTTCTCCAACATCCTGATTATGATCAAAAGTCCATGGTCAATTGATGTGAGGAAAAAAGCCAATGATCTCCCTAGTTCCCACACCACCACTAACATTAAATCAATCCATCTCTTGGGGACGATGACAAAATTGTCAACTAATCCCACAGTTTGGACTCCTCTTGTATGATAACTACAATAATATAATGGCCATGATCAGCGTTCCACCTGCAGCCTGCAGGAAGGTTTTGACTCTAGAAATTTTTGAAATGTTTAAGAAATTCGAATATTTCTGTAAAAGGTTGCCAACCTACTTCATGGACTCCTTCATGAGATCAAATGGATTGTCTCCACTATTCACAAAAACTGCTTTTAAAGACTGAGATGCAATAATAGTTGGATCACCTACAGAATATAAAAGAGACCCATGTAGTTAGACCATGAATGAGACGTAGTGTACAACAAAGACTAGAAAAAAATTGAGAGGAAGATAGGTTTAAAGAATTTATTCTGCTATAAATATGTTTTACACTTGTCACATGTAGTGAGGTTGGGACCCTCCACTCCATCCAATCCATTGAGCAGAATACCCATCTCAAAACTGAACCAGAATATAAGCCATCCAAGATTTTTTTTTCTTAATGTTTGTGCAACAATGGCCAGTGTCATCCCATCAATTGACATCATGCTTATCAGATCCCCTCAGAGAGATCTGATGGTGGATTCCAATTTCTCTGCACTGTTCCACATATCATAAATAATTAGAACCAGAACCCATAAACAGCTTACCACTCTCAACACACAACTCAAGCTCTTTTGCAGAATTCCCCTGCAAACTGCTTCTAAATTCTCCATCTAGCACAGGCAAGAAGAGAATATAGGATGTAGATCTATCAGAAGCAGCAATAGTTTCTTCTTCCTTTGCTTCCATGAGCAACATCTGTGTCTCAATGGGAACATCACTTCCAGAGGTCCCCATCCTAGGTATCATCCACCAAATCTTAAATCGAAACAAGCAAAGCAATCTGACATCCCTGTATCACAAATACAAAGTTTATTCCATCAACTGTTCCTCCAGTTCTCCTATAAATTCTCTTCCAATAACAGCAGTATATGGTAGTATATTTTTCTGTAATTTATTTTTCAAATAATGAAACTGAATAACAAATTAAACTGATTAAAGTTTGCCTTGCAAATTTTGACATAGCATGACAAAACATTGAGAAAAAAGTACAAGGTATTAAATTACTAATTAGGATCATGCAGGAAACTTGGTAATGGGTGGGGAAGATTAACGGCTAAGAAGGGCCATTACCCTCCCGGCTATCCAGGGTCTTGGGAGGGGTAGACTGGATATGGACCTACTTTTGGTTTTTTTTTTCCACAAAGTGGCCACTCTCAGGCCCAAACTCTCATTTTCATGCAGAGGTCTGCAAATGGTATCCATTTCTCCAAATTCAAATTCAAAATTGATCCATTTAAAGGTGATGATATGGTTCCACCTCTATCTGATCCAATTTAAATGCACAGACATTCAATATCTGATTAAAATCCAAATTCAAATTCAGTCTGATATTAATCCTGTAGAGAAGACCAATTTGAATCCAAAAATTAATAAATTACATTTGGGTCCTGATATATTTCACCGGATACAATCCGTTTGCAGCCCTACTTGCATGTCGGCCCAAGATTTTACCATTGCACCAAGTAATGATCCCTGGGGACAATCCACAGCTAATGTTGAAAATGAGAGCAACTCAAAGCTCTTTTTAGTTTGGATGGTCAGAGAGAACATACTAAAAGCAAATCCATAAACACAAAGGGTAAAACAACAAAATTAGGGCTAGATAGGTGAGTTTATATGGTCAACCTGACCTTTCATGGTTAAGCCCATTTGAGAACAAGCGATCAAATGGTGGGTCCTCTCTTCTTGTACACATGTACATCTATGTTTTCCCCCAAAACAGAGCAATGCATCTAAAAAGGCGGACCATATATCATCTCCTGGAAAGTAAGAAAGGCATATCTACATATCTATATAATCTGAAAGTGGACCTAATTTCCCGGCAGCAAATCTTTCAGTGTAGACCTATATCTTTAATGAAAATCGGGTTTCATTGTAAAGCTCATTACATAAAAATAACCAGGATAATGAAAGGCCTTTCTACTCCAACATACATGTACATCTGTTAAATGAGCAAAAACGTAAATAGTAGCGATAGAAAACACTGAATACCAAAAGAAGCAGATCCGGAAGTCTAACAGATACCGAAACACAGGATATTCCATTCACCAATTAATAAAAGGGAAAAATGGCCAAAAATTCTGATAGAAAAATGTCGGTACCAAAGAAGCAGTTCTCAATTGCCCTGTCAGCCGTCACCAAATGAAGGATCTATTACTGAATAAATAGAAAATATCATATTCCTAAAACATCTTGAGAAGATCTGCGATAGTACACTCTTACCGATAAAGAAACCTATGGAAGCTGAATCTCAAAATGGACATAAAACGGAAGTAGTGAAGAGGAAAAATAAAAGATAACTTACTGAATCACTCCCAGCTTGAAAACATGCCGGCAACTCTTATGAGTTGAAGTTGCACCGACAAAAGCTGAAGCATTTTCCCATGGAGTAACAATGACATTGTCTGGAACGCAAGTGAGCGCATTTTTTCCGTTAATCCTCAAAATCCCATCGTTGATGGCGGGCATTTCGCTTAAACTCATAGAGTGCTTCCATGTCTTGTGCAAATGAAGACTTGCTTTGGATAAAATCCTATTATGATTTGGGGACAGAAAGTGCGAAAAGCGGGCATTGAGGGGCAGAGATCTAAGAGATGGAGAAATCATGGTGTTTCTTCTCAGCAAACTGGTCTGGTGAGTGTTGAAACTTCGACCGTTGGAAAACAGTTAGGATAATCCCGGGAACATAAGAAAAGAAACAGGAGGCAATTAGTAGCGGAAAAGGTTTGTGACGGGAATCGGCAATTGTTCCCCAATGGAGAGATGACTCGTGCACTTTCTTTCTTTTTTTTTTAATTATTTATTGTTATTATTAATTTTCTTCCTTCCACAGTCCACATATGTAGTTCTCATATTTTTTATCCACATTTTCTTTATGGATCAAGGGCAAGACATAACAAGAGGAGACCGTATCTGCTCCTCACACCGACCTCACACGCATATCCCGGGAGATGTTCCCAATGCATGGTAGGATATGCGTGTGAGGCACCCTCTGTGAGGAGTAGAACTGGTCTCTAACAAAAATAGGGCGAGTATACTGCTGTTGGGCCAAATTAGATTTTCTGCCCACTATTCTCTACCCACACTCCACCTGCCTTGAATGGTTATGTTGTGAGATGCGTGGCTGCAGTGTGCTGTGAGTAGCGTACAGGTAGAGAAAATGAATAAGAAATCTAGGTAGGCAGGTCAGGAATTAGGATGGACTCCTTACAGAGCATGCCACACTTAGGGTCTGTTCGGTTCGAGGGAATAGGACCCTGGAATCAGAATCGGAATGACCCATTCCGATTCCGGATGTTTGGTTGAATAGAATGGAAATGAGGAATCAGAATGCCATTCTCCCATCTCGACCCCCTCCCCCGAAATGTGATTCCCATTCCGCTATTAGTTTTCATTTTTTTTTTCTTTTTGGACAAAAAACCCCTCCAATCCAATCTACGATTGAGTTGCGGTGAGAAGGAAGAATCTCATGCCGTTGTCGTTACTGTCATCAACCCCATCTCCGGTGAGGAGGTCGATCTCTTCTCTCTTTCCTCTCTCTTCTTCTTCTTCTTCTTCTTCTTCTTCTCACATTCCCTCCCTCTATCCTGTCCTTGTTGATGCAATGGTCATTGTAGCAATAGATTGAACCGAAATCCCTCTCTTCTGATCTCTCTTCCCCCATTTTCCTTTCTCATTCTCCCATTTCCCCTATTTTTTCCTGATTTCCTTTATCATTCCTATCACTCTTTTGGCGAGCAAAGCACAACATTTATGGATACTTGTTCATCGTGTTCCTCGATGAGACGACAATCTAGTAGCGACGCGAATCCAACTTTCCTACATATATTCATCAATTTTTTGTCGTTTCTGGGTCTACTCTCGTCTACCATCGGTTTCGTCAGTTTTCCAAGGACTCCCCTGTTATTGTTCTTTGTCGCATGTTAAGAAAAACCATCTATAACGAAAATCGCTTGAGAGAATCCATCTTTCTTCCAGATTTCAAGCAGAGTCCATGTCAGTGAGGTTGTCTTCTCCTGTGAATTGCCCCCGTCCACACCCTGATTGTCATTGTGGCTCACAACAAACAACCTAAGGTGAAAAATCAACTAAAACCCATCTTTATTGCATCGATCAAGTCTAGGCCAAATCCCAACTCAGGTAAATACGACTTTCACTACGTTTTACTTTGATTTTTTCTAAATTTGCTGAATTTGTTGCTTTTTTCTGAATTTTGAGTATTTTAATGCTTTTTTTTTAATTTGTTGCAAAATTATTGTAATTTTTGCACTTTTTCTGCAAAATTTCTGCATTTTTGGTATTTTCATCCGTTTTTTGCTTTTTTATTTTTATTAGGGGCAAAATTGGAAATCATGGTTGGTTCCGATTCTAGCCTCTTGATAAACCAAACAGCATCAATCGAAATCCAATTCGATTCTTGTTTGAACCAAACAGGTAGGGAGAATAAGCCATTCCGATTCCGATTCTGATTCCAAGGGATTCTCATTCCAATTCTGATTCCGATTCTGATAACGAACCAAATAGACCCTTAGTTTTCCAATAGTTTTGCTATATTTGGTCTTGTACAATTCATTAAGTAAGAAAAATCCAATTATACTTACATACTCCTTTTGTGAAATGGGTTCTCCTACATTTTTCCTTAAATGAATATTGTAAGTGGTGTGGTAAAGCTAAGTGTGGTGGTCCCCTTGAAGGACAAAGGAAGGCTAAGAGAAATGGTAGGTTGCAAACTTCTATCAATAGAGTCATGTGTTCGTTATGAGTCATGCCACCTTTTTATAGGGAGAGATCTCGAGGTCTTGAAGGGAAGGAGCCAAAAAGGATTTGACTCCTGTTTGGAAAGGGGATCTTTGGTTCAGTATCGGTTGTCAGAGGGGCACTGCTAAGGGTTCGCTACGCGTCTTATGAAATCTCTCCAGGATAAGGTTTCCCTTTCGTCTGAGGATTCTCATAATACACATGTGCCACTTCCTTTTGCGGGTTGCCTATATTAACGTGGCGTGGGTGGCATCATGACTAGTCTGACGTATCCTACTTAATCCTACCAGATGTCTTGTTACGAGCGATTTTGGCTGATCTTTGTATTTTTGTTCATCTCCAGTCCGTGATGGCTTTAAGCTCATTGGAGGTTCATGATGGCTTTGAGCTTATTGCAGGTTCATGGTGGCTTTGAGCTCATTGCAGGTTCGTAGCGGGTTGTGAACTCGTCGTGTGTGTTTGTTGGCTTGTGTGTCACCGTGGGTGTTTTTGTGGCTTTGGTTTGGTACCTTCATTGCCATTGTAGTCATGGTGAGAAACATGTACTTACAAATACTTGAAGCAAGTAGTGTCTTGATTGGTTTACATTCATAATGTTCATACTTTCTGAGTATATTTTTTACATAATGGGATTGTGATAGGATAATATTTCCTTGTTGTTTGTGGATTTTAAATCCTAAGATAACATCAATTTCACCCTTGTCCTTAGTGTCAAATTTAGACATTAGAAACTACTTTGTTTCATTTACTTTATCAAGACATGTTCCCATTATTAATATATCATCAATAAGAAAATGATAACTCCTTTATCATCTGTAAACTTGTTGTGGACACAACTATTGGAATCATTTCTACTATACCCATTTGTCATTAACACATTGTCAAACTTTTCATGCCATTGCTTGAGGGCTTGGTTTAAACTATACAAAGACTTAATTAATTTACACACTTCGTTTTCTTGTCCTGTAACTATGAATCCTTTAAATTTCTTAATATAAACTTCTTCATCTAATTCTCCATTTAAGAAAACCATTTTTGCATCCATTTGGTGAACTACAAAATGGTATATGGATGCTATAGCAAACAAGACTAATTGTAGTTGTAAGTGGGGTGGTAAGGCAACAAGAGATGGTCTCCTTGAAAGAAAAAGGATGACCAAAAGTTTGTGAGAGGAAAAGGATGTAAGGGAGTGGGAAGCAAAAGGTTGCAAGGAGGCAAGAGGTAGGGGAACTCAGGAGAAGCTAAGGATCTTGAGACAAATCTATTCTTTATACCTCTGAGTCTTCCTTTTTTATAGAGAAGATCCCGAAGCTATAACGAGAAATATACAAATAAGGACTTTTCTCGTTAGGAAAGAGGATAATAATTCTCTAGTCTTTAATAGGTAAACTCTTCTAGGGTTTCACCACATGTCTAGTGAAGATCTTCTAGGACTAGGATTCTCTTTTCCCTTAGGATTTTCATGTGGAACGTCTTGGCTACAATCCTTTTGAAGTTTTCCCGTGGTCACGTGCTAAGGATAAAGTTCTTTTAGGATGATGATGCATCTGGATGACTTGGTTGTTGCGATGAAGCAAGTCATCGTGGCTCATTGTAGAGGACATGAAGGCATACTCCATTTGTTGGGGTTACAATTGGTCGTGGGTGATGTATATGGCCTATCGCAAGTGTAAACAACCACATTTACTATTTTGGATCAATCCTCAATTATCATTGGGGTCCACAATGGTGTTTGGCCATCAAAACCATGAATTAGTATAATGCCTATCACAAATGTTTTAGTAACCTCTTTCGTATCACCACAACTCTTATCGCAAGGTCAATCCACTATATGCTCATGGTTCAAGGTCCTCATCATAATCTTTGCGACGTCAAGCTACATGTACTTACAATTAGCCCCCTACTTATTGATAGGAGTATATTTTGTCAATAAGAAAAATTGTTGGCTCCTTTGGCTTTTGCGTTGTATCACCCTACTTTCATTAAAAATGGGTTTAGTAGTTCTAATATGTCTTTTGGAATTAGGATTGAAATTGTTTGTTTGCACTAGGCTTTCTACGAGGACTAGTATGTAAGTAGAAGGAAAAGGGAAATATGTATGTTAGTCTGGAATAGATGATCACTTTTGAGTCCAAGCGTAGTGGCTCTCCATAGGTTGTTGGTTTCGTTATTGGGTATATGTTAAATGACACCGGGTGAATGAATTTCATGTATTATAAATTGTTTTTGCCTCTTGTACTGATTAGCCTCCTGCTTACTAATAGAAGTAATTATGTCAATAAACAAATAAACTTGTAGTTCCCAAAATGTTTGTGGGTAATCGATGGCCTCCGTGGTATGTGATTAATCTAGACAATGTTTCAACTATGGGATGAACTGGTTGGGGTTACGCCATTGTTAACACCCGATTTTTGCTCGGTCTATACCCATAATTCATCCCAAACACCTGATTAGACCATTACGATCTCTCTAAAATACAAAAAAAAAACACCCAAAGAACCTGAATTTCAACCTAGAAAAGCTCAAATCCACCATTAAATCTACCTGATACCTATCTGATGGTCTCGATTAACCCCCATTTACACCTTGACCATTATATCAGACTCCACCACCAAACTTAGGACCTCCTAAAATACCTACCCATGAAATTTCAACATGAGATTCCTTCGTTTACTCCTCTATCACACCAATATTCCCTTTGAGCCCTCTCATTGACCTAAACACTCGTAATCCAGATCCCCTTGATCAAAATACATATAGACCAATTAAACCATATCATTGAACCCTAGACACACCAAAACATCTACCCTCAAAGTTCTAATCAAAATTTCCATAATTTACCCGTTCACTAAACCAAGGTTCTTTTTCAGATCCTCTTATTGACCCAAATTTCCATTATCTTGATCCTCTGAAACCAATAAGAATTACTATCAGATTCCAAACATCCTAAAGTCCCTACCTACCAAATTTTATCTTGAAATACCCATATATATCTCTTCATCATCGAAGTAGCATCGACAGTGACTTTGTGGGCCTTCAATGCTTCATCATCTCTTCATAAATGTTGATAACCTTATGCAAGAGCGATTCACCATGATGAAGTTGAGCAGGAGATAGTACACCAACAACAAGCAATGTAAGCAAAGGGGAAACATCCTCCACTGAAATACCAAATTCTCCAAAAGCCCCAACAAATGTATGGGTACGACAACACCAATGAGAAATCAAAGGCCCCATAAAATCTAGACTTTCACAGCTAGGAAGGTGCATGAAACAGTCAACCAACCGTAATAAATAGTTGTGTGAAGTATTCAACACCAGTGAAACTATACACCCCCCTTCGCAATGTTAGTCTTTAGCTTCGGATAATGGTAGACAATCACCCTCTTTGGTCGACCATAGTAGCAAAGCAGCTCTTGACGCTTGATGTTGTTGTATGTTTCGCCATCACCTAGTGTTATTGACATAGAGAGCTAGAAACCCCTTGCCATTGTCCTTCACCCGAGCCTCTTCAAATTGGGATAATATTTGCATAGTATCCAGACACTACACAAACATAATGAAAGGAGAGTAAGGCAAAATAGTTACCTTTTGCTTGCGGAGAGCCATGGTGTTTAGAAACAAAAACATTAAACCCAAGAAGATGAAGGAGACAATGGAGCATTTCTTATGCACCTAGTCACCAAAAATGAAGTAGGGGAGCTATCGCCCTGCCTCCCCTTTCAATAGCACTCACACATGCCAAGTGCCATTTAGAAAACCATGTAACGATTTGTTTCTTGCTGAATATCGAAAAGCAATCGATGAGGTAAGACAAATCTTATTACCAAAATTATGAAAATACCCTTAACAATGTTACAATAGCATCAAAAGAAGATTCAAAAAAAAGCTACAAAAAAATCCACCAATCAAATTGATCACCCTAAGCGACCAACAACACCAAAGAAGTAATTGATACCTACTTACAAACACAAAACAACTACCAACACCAATGGCATTCAAACCGACTCTTTTGCTTCTTCTCGATAGAGTTACCCTTGTCGAGAAGCAAGGGACTATAATACAAGGAATATGAAAGTACTACTTTAAGAAAAATCTATTTACCAAACAAACAAACCCATAGCCAGAAATCAAATCTGAAAGCAAGGGACCTCCCATACCCTCCATGACAAGCCACCACACATAACCTCAATGACAAGGGCAGACACAAAATCACCAAACCCATTTCATCAAAATCGAGTATCAACTCACAAAGTATGAATGAACTGAAAATCTTAGTTCTTAACAAAAATACTTCTATCAATAAGAAGGGGGCTAATTGTAAGTACATGTATCTCGGTATCGTCGAGATTGCAATGGGAACCTTGAACTGTAAACATACAAGAAACCAAGTTGCGATGGCATAAAACACAATGATAAAACATCTACGATAAGCAGCACCCTGGCCAACAATTTGATAATATTGAGTCATTGTAGGCCCTTTAAGTGACCGGCGAATGATCTAGGAAACTAACACAAATCACCCACACCTACGATAAGTTGAATACATCACTCATAGCTAGATAAAGCTAGGGGAACGATATATACTCTCCTACTCTTTGCGATAAGCTACAAATGACTCACTTCTCCATGTCTTCCAAGCCACCTAGACAAGCCAGCTTTACTAAAGGACTTCCTCCTTGTCACATAACTATAAAAAAAACTCAAGGAGGGCTATAGCCAAAACGTACCACATGAGAATCATAAGGGAAGAGGAAATCCTAGTCCTTGAAGAAAAGTCCTTATTTGGATACTTCCCTTTATGGCTTCGAGATCTCCTTTATAAAGGGATATTTCCCAACCTCCAGACTTCCCTAGCATGTCTGCTCCCCACTTTCCAACATTCTCCATTCTCTCCCATACTGATCCTCAACCACCTTCTCCTTTCGAGGAGCCTATCCCCTTTTTACCTTAACACCCCGCTTATGGTTGGTTCTCATTTGTCTGATGGTCAGATTGGTCTAGAGGAGGTATTACAATTTGGTTCTCGTTTGTCTGATGGTTAGATGGAAGGAATTCTAATCTTTTTACTATGTTGTTTTACAATTTGGTAGATAATATGTATGTTGTTATAATGCGCAAGCAACTCTGCTTCGTCCACCAAATGTTGTTGTGTTGCCTGACATCCTTGGTCGGTTAATGGCTGATCTGAGGCAACTTAGGAAATTGGAATGCACAAGGGGTGAGGCAACATAGTGGAAGGGGTGGGCAATAGGGCTAGTGGTGCAATGAACTAAGACTGTGGGAAGGGATTTTAGAAGGATGACACGGAGGGGAAAGGTAGTGGCAAGCTCAGGGGTGTTGCTATGGGCATTGAGACAGAATTAATGGGCTCGCCTCATGTCCGTCGTGATGCACAGGATGCGCCCATAAATATCATTGGGGTGTGGTTGCTATCATTCCTCGCCATATTTTTGTGTTGTTTTCTAGAGGAGGAAGGAGGAATGATGATGGTGTTAGGGAAGGCGATGTGTCATCTGTAGACACCAAATACTTGGCGGTAAAGAAGTTGGAGGAATATTACAAAAAGGAGGAGCTGATTGCCATATGTATTCTAGTAGAAAATCATGTTGAGGTTCAAGATTTGAGAAGGTGGGAACACTATATTATGTTGAATGCGCTATCAAAGAATGTGACACTCATCATTTTAGTAAAAGTGGACTCCCACAATCAAATCCCCGTAGGCGTAATGACTTCGACCATAAATACACATGTAGGGTTAATGAAAATGGTGCTAGCACAACCTATCAAAGAGCTACCATGGTCGACCTTTGCTTAATGGTTGAAAACCTGTGCAGTCTTTGACAAGATAGGGTTCGAAGTGGCAGACATAAAGCTTAGAGTTATTGAGCTATCACATGTCTTCTAGAAGGAAGGGTGCAAGAAAGTTGCCTCTCTATCATAATCTAGGGGTAATCATGGGCTGGGCTGGGCTTTGCCTTCATAACAATGGGCTTAGGCTAGGCCCAGGCCCGGCCCTACATGGGCCCGGGCCAGGCTAAGCCAAGATTCCGGGCCTAACATAAAAGGTAAAAGCTTTTAACATAAAAGATTATGGGCTTGTAAGAAACTTTAAACTTAATATCAAAATAAAAGCTTCTAACATAAAAAGAAATTAAATAATTATACCTTGTAATTTATAAGTTTCAATTGGCTATTATTATGTTAAAAATGATAATTTTAACCAACCAATTCTTCCATCAACAAAAAATCAACCTATAACCTATAATATCTATAAAAAAATAACCATCCATTGTCATGAAATATCTACAAAACAACTTTAAACATCTCTATAAGGGGCTCCATCTTCCATTCAACTCCTACAAATAAAAAGTGAAATAAAAAAGATATTAGCAAATTAAGAAAAAGTAGTTCAAATTAATGTAAATAAACAAGTAATAAAATATTGAAAATGGTTTCAATTTTACCCAAAACTTGCAACCACTCTAAACTTCATATTTATCTTCACAAATGGAGTCTTCATCACTAGAAGATTCGTCTTTTTCTTCATGAACATCTACAAAAGATAATAATTAAAACTAAATACTAATTAATGCATTAAAAGAAAATAAATACTTATTAAAAAATTTAAAATTTAATTACCTTGAGATTGTTGTTCGCATAGCCAATCTTGGAGACAAATCAATGCTTGAACAGTTTTTGGTTTAAGTGAATCCCGATATTGTTCCACCACTCTTCCTCTAGTACTAAATACAAACTCCGAAACTACAGTTGTAATTAGAATAGGCAAAACATCGTGTGCCAATATTGCAAGTTCTTGATATCTTAATGTACTCGCCTTCCACCATTCCAAAACATCCATTTCTTCTATCATATTATGCATTGGATCCTCCAAGTAAATATCCAAGATGGATTTCTTTGATTACACTCTAAACCTATGACTCTCAAAATTCAAGTACTCTTCTTCATCTACAATCCCCATCCTTCTTTCACCACCATCACTAGTTCCAATATTTACTACTTTCAGTGACATTAGGGGCTGAACTTGTGAGAGTTGTATATTCTCTAAACAAAGTATACAAAGCATCCATAACCTCATCCAAATGTATATCAACACTTGAACCATAAATTTTGTGAAAGCAATACTCTACCAATTTTACTTTGAAACGGGGATCCAAAATAACAACAATTAACAAGATCAAACTATAATTATCCCAATACTTCTCAACTTTTTTTAACATTGGTTTGACCATGTCAGCCAAGAATGAATGTGATCTAGAAGTCTTCCTCAAACACATGTGTCTGTTATATATAGACTGAAAATATAAATTAGCAATTGGGTATTTAGATCCAAAAAAGACATTGGTAGAATCATTTAATACTTTAACTTCAGATGGAGCAAACTAAAAGTTTGAGTCACGAGATACCATGTAAGAAAATGCTTGTTTAAAATACATAGCAAATTGAAGCATGTTGTAAGTTGAGTTCCATCTTTGTAGAACAATCCAAGTGGATATGTCTTTTTGAATCTAAATGCAACTGTGCAATAATGTCATCAAATTTCTTTTTTTTTGGACCTGAAATCTTCACATATCTAATGTTATCTCTTATCTTGGGAACAAGATCCATCAACTCATTCACTCTAGTTTGAACAATCAAATTTAATATATGTGCACAACAATGAACAAGAAAGAATTTACCATCACACACAAGATCATATTTATTCAACAAATGACACTTCAAAGTGTTTTTCATGACATCATTCACACTACAATTATCCAAAGTAATGGAAAAGACTTTATTTTCAATCTCCCATTCAAACAAACAAGATATAATAGCATTAGAAATTGCTAAACCCGTATGTGGAGGAGGGATACAATGAAAACACAAAATCCTTTTTTGCAACTTCCAAGAACTAACAACAAAATGTGTTGTGACAATTCAATACTCATCACCTACCCTAGATTGCCACATATTTGCTGTCAAACATACTCTTCCAGGGATTGATTGTAATAAATAATGCAAATTCTTCTTTTCTATGTTGTATTGGTCCATAACATCTTGCTTGATGGTATGTCTAGATGGCACTTTAAACTCTAGGCGAACAATTTGCATGGTTAATTTAAAATATGGTGAATTAACAAAACTAAATGGTAGCTCCACCATCACCAACATATTACCAATTACTTTTTGTTGCAAAGTTGGATTGAATATAAAATTTGATAACTTCTTTGATCCTTGAGTTTGCAAGCATCATTTGTTTTACATCTTGATTTTTGTGTTTATTGCATAACTTCAGATGCTTATGCATATGACTAGTCCCACTTTTATAATCAGCTGACATGACTAGATTACAAGCCTTACATCTAGTCATTTGCTTAGAACTTGTCGTTGCTGGAAGTTTTTCAAATTCTTCCCAAATAATTAATTTACTCCTTTTCTATGTTCTATTAGTAATTGCATCAACATCCATATCTACATCTTCAACAACAGGATTAATATTGTCACCATTGTTTTGATTGGCCATTGGTATAACTATATGCAAATAAATTATAATTAATATGAGAATAAAAAATGCATCATAATCACTATAGTTAAAATTAAAAAAAAAAACATAAAACATGAAAACATTCAAATTCGAATATGAATTCGATTAAAAAATTTGATATTCGACGGATATTGAAAATTAATATTTGAATTTGAATCCGATTAAATATTCAAATATTCAATTCGATTCGAATTTGACTAATTAATTATTTTAGGTAATTAATAAATATATAAAATAAACATTTTATTTATATAAAGTATATAAGTATATAAGTTATTTATATAATTTAATTATTGTATATATATATATAAATCATACGAAACATTTAAAATTTTTATATATTATACATAAGAATTAAATAATCGATTGAATTTGGATATTCATTGAATCGAATTATGCCATATCCGAATTCAAATCCGATTAGCTATTTGGTATGAATAGGATATCTAAATTCAACCGATTAGATATTTGAATTATCTAAATTCGATTCAATTATATCGAATCTCAATTCAAACTCCAATTTTCGAATACCATTGACACCCTAAATGAAGATTCATTCATGTGATAAAGATGTTCGATGATAAGGAAGTCTAGACTCTAGAGTTGTCGTAGGCTACTAGTTAACATTGTATAATTTTAGACTTTGATCTTTTTGTAAAATTATTTGAGATTTCCAAATTATTGTTAAGAATTTTGAGTAAAAAAAATAATGTCCACAACCTTTTTTAATATTGCCAAATCATTCAAAACAAAAATTAGTTTGATTCCCATTGTCGTATCTTTTTAAATCTTTTATTACGTACAGAAGAAAAAGGCATAGTTTATTCACTTATTGTTTTATTTAACATTGGCACATTGGTGAGATTTACATTGATACATTTTTTTAAGATTTTTTATTATTTTATTATTTTTTAATCAATTAACAAAAACCAAAAGCAACATAATAGATTAAAAAAAAAGAAACTCAACATTAATAGGCATGAAGTTTTCTAACATAATAGATTAAAAAAAAGAAATATGGAATTTTCAAGTGTTCCTTGTTGTCTTAGCATTAATAGGCATGCAGTTTTCCAACATAATAGATTAAAAAAAAAAGAAATCTGAAGTTTTCAAACGTCCCTTGTTGTCTCAACATTAATAGGTATGCAGTTTTCCAACATAATTCATTAAAAAAAGAATTCTGAAATTCTGAAAACGTACCTTATTGAATGTTGTCTTGCAGGAAGATTGTGCAAAAAAAGTATTGCATTGTTTTAGTCTTTTTTTGACAAGTGAAGAACTGAAGACGGTTTGCCCTTGGTCTCTTGCAGTAAGCGGCACTTTTCAATTCAGTAAAGGACTGAAGAGTGAAGATGATGGAGTGATGGTCTAATGGACTCTTGCAGTATGCATCCACTTTTCAAGCAGGGTAAGTGGGTTTTGAGTTAAGATCCGAGAATGGGAAGATTACTATATTAGGGTTTAGTTATTTTGGTAAGATTTATGAGACTAGGACCCTAGCCTGACCCTAAATTTTGTGGGCCCAGGCCTTAAAAAAAAACATAGGCCCAAGCCCAGATTTTCAAAGCCAAGTTAGGCTGAAATGGTCACCCCTATCATATTTTGCCTTGGAAATTCATTTGATGGAGGTGGAGATTGTGGTCGCCTCAAAAGAGGTTTTATTGGCGACTTTTACTACGGAGTTGACTTAACTCTGAGAAGAACAAATCCAATTTGTGAGATTATGGGATGAGAGATGTTGCTTGAATAGAGTTATGTGGATTTGTTTGTCATGGAAGTAATTGGTGGAAAATTATACAAAGAAGTTCAGTGAAATTGTGTTTGGTTATGTTTATTTTGTATTGCCCATCTTTTGTGTACAACACAGTGTCCATACTTAATGTTTTTCCATGTGATGAATGTGTTTACAATGATGACATGGGAATAATATTGCTTTACTATGTTTTGTTGTTTTATTGGTATTGGACATCAGTTCTTGTGCACTTAGCCACCTTGTCGTTGTGGCTATGTTGTTTAACTGTAATGTAGTGACATGAAGATTAGTTATGAAGGGGTGCCATCACAACATGCTTGTAGGCTTAAAGTATTGCACTCTGTCTATATTTGGTAATGTTTGAAGTTTATTATTATGGTCAAGTTGTTTGTGATTGGTATAATTTTCCATCGTAGTAATGGAGAATGTATCGTGTGGCATTGTCTTTGTAGAAATGCTTGTTGTTTCTTTAGGCATTATTATTTGAGAAGTCACATACTAATTGCTATAGTAATTGCATATTTCATGGTGAAACTATATGCATTGTTTATGTTTGTGTGTTGTCAATCCTTTGTCATGGTGATGTAAAATCTAGTGGATTGTTAATACTTTAGATTGGGTACGCAAAGCATTGTGAATTGTGTGTAATGCCTGTAGTTGAGAAGCCAGAAGATGTATGAATGGTGAGTGATGCATGGGACTAGTCACCCATGGCTTTTGAGTGCTTAGGACTAGTTACCCAAAGCTTTTGAGTGCTTAGAATTGGTTACCTAGGGCTTTTGAGTGCATAGGACTACTTACCTAGGGCTTTTAGGTGCATGGGACTAGTTACCTAGGCCTTTTAGGTGCTTGGGACTCATTACCTAGGGCTTTTGGGTCCCTGGAATTGGTTACCCAAGGCTTTTGAATGCATGGAACTAGTTATCACAGGCTTTTGGGTGCCTATGATTGGTTACTTGGGGCTTTTGAGGCTGTCTATTTTGACATGGTCACCTGTGGAGTTAATAGGGCTGATACAATGAACACGTACATTGTACGATGCAATGTATCTCATGTAAGTCAATAGTCTTTTCAGTGTGTGAATGGGGCCGATATGGCATATGTGGTGTGTGAATCGCATAAAGAATCCATGCATAAATCTATTAAGCACAACTATGTATGTCAGTATAGTTGCAATGATTTTATATTAAGGTTACAGGGGCAAGCATGGTAAGATTTTGCGAGGGAAAGATATATTGTGCAAAGCAATTAACTATCATCACAGTGTTTGACTTTTGGTTTCAAAAGAGTAGAGGCATATACAATCAAAATATAGAAAATTGTTTGAACAAAAAAGAATAATTGTAGTAATTGTATCCAAATTTTATTGATATGTTATTTACATTTTGCTTGTTATTCATTATACAACTTTAGCCAATGCCAATTCATGGTTTCATCGTGTCCATTGCTCTAAGTATCCCATAGAACATAGTATCCTATGGGGTGGACTTCTTTTGTCAAGTAGGGTCTGATCTAATTTAGAGAAAATTTTCCTACTGATTTACCCTGATACATGCAAAGTTGTCTTCAATACCTTGTCTCCCTTTTGAACATCCTAGGTTTAACCATCTTGTTGAAATTGGATGCCATTATCTGCTTGTACTTCACTTGCTTTTGGAGACATTTTTCTCTCACCTCATTCACAATTTTAAGATTATCGCACAACATTTGGTTCATCTCTTCTATTTGGAAGTTTTTTCCCATCACGTACTAGCAGGCACGATTTGTATTTCTGTAGGTAGGACAACCTCTTGTCCATAAACTAATGAATATGGTCTCGTTCACTTTCAAATAGATGTTCTATAGACCTAGAGAGAAGAGGACAATTTATTAGCCCAATCCTTTTGGTTTCCAAACACAATTTTATTTAGCATTTTGAGGAGTGTCTTATTGGTCATCTCCACCTATCCATTGCCCTGAGGGTAATAAGTTGTGGATGTTCCTAAGCATGCTCCATACTGGCCTAGCAGGTCTTAAACTTCTTGATTTTTGATGGATAGGTTGTTATCAATTAGGATTTGCATGGGTGCCCCAAAATGGTGGATGATGTATTGTCTAATGAAATTAGCTACATTTGTCTCACCCACTCACTTCAAGGGGATGGCTTCTACCCACTTAGTGATATAGTCCATGGAAACTATGATGAAACAATATCCTCCTGATGTTGGGTTGATCTTGCCTATCAGGTCTATCCCTCATGTTTGGAAAGGCCAAGGTGCGATGATGGGATGGAGTGCATTGCAAGTTGTCGGATGCGGTGGCCATGTATTTGGCAAGTGTGACACTTCCTTACATGCTTATGGGTGTCGTCTAACATTGTTAGTTAGTAAAATACTAGATGTTGTATATGATTCTACTAGGCCTTTTGTCCTTGATGGGTGGCTGGCTCTATAGTATGGGCTGCCTCCAATACCTCGTCTATCTCATCTTCCACGACACATTGCAAAGGCTACCCAGAATAGGACTTGCAATAGAGTAACCCATCTTGTAAAGAAAATCTTTTGATCTAGGAGAGCAACATCTTTATAAGGATGTTGTCCATGGGTAGTGTCCCATCTTTGAGGTAGGCAATGTATGCATCTCGCCAGTCAACTTCGTTCACAATGAAGCATTTAAATTTATCTATTTCAGGTATGCACTTGTCGCAGCTATGTTGTAGCTTAGTAGCATCACTTTTCATTTCAGGTTAGTAATACCCTAATTGTTGCAATCTTTTGTAGAGAGACATCATTATGTTTCCATAGTGGTCCTCAAGAGTCCCCTTTAGTACTATTTTTTCCATCGTTGGTCTTAAACATCACGCTCTCACTCTGTTTGACTTCTTATGGTACAAAACTTCATGCACTAATTGGTATCGCATAAGTATTTTGTTATATTAAGTTAAGATGTGAGGTTCTAGAGTTTTTGAACTATAGGCAAGTGCCAATCATCCTCTTGGATCTAATATTTTGTTTCTACCTAGTGAGTCATCCTTTTTGTTGAAGGTTGGCCTCTTATGTTGATAGATATAGTGGCGGGGCCTTCACTTGATTGGATTTTAGACCCTAAGGTGGATAGGGCATCAGTGTATTTATTTTTGGCTCTATTCCAATGATGGTATGTCACTTCCAAGTCTTGGTTGGATTTTAGAGGCTCTAAATGAGGGTGCTATAAGGAAGATCCAACCACTCGAACCTTCTTTACCCTTAGATCTCTTGCAATGGTTAGGCTTAGTACAAGAGTTTTGTACTCTGCGATGTTATGGGAATAGGGGAACTAAAGTTTGAAGGAATAAGAGGTAATGTCGCCTGAAGGGTATGTCAATGTCACTCCTACATCAGTTGAGGAGTTAATACAACTACCATTGAATGTCAATTCACACTTGGCATCAACTACTATTGTGATAAGGGAAATGTCTTTGGGAATCTCCTCAGATATGTCAAACTAATCGTTAGTGGGGAAAGTAGCTAAGAGATCTGCTACCTTTTGGTACCTAATGGCTTTGGGTTGGGTGTACTCTATGTTGTACTCACTGAGCTGCATCATCCATTTTACCAACCTTCCTGATAGTGGTGGTATGTCTATAAAGTACTAAACGATGTCATTCTTTGCGATGAGCATTATCCTTTTTCCTAGGATGTAATGCATAAATTTCTGGGTAGCAATGGCCAAAGCTAATCATTGTTGCTCCATGTGGGAGTAGTTCTTTTCTATTGGCTTACCTACTGTGACAATAAATTGGGAATTCTTGTCCTATTTCATTCTCTTGAGCTATCAGACACCCTATGGCATCTAGGTTGGATGCAATGAAGAGTCTAAACTCTTTACCACTTTGTAGAGGGGACATAGTGGGAGCCTTGGCTAGGGCCTATTTTAATTATTCAAATGACTTCTCATATTGCTCGAACCATTGAAACTAACTAGATTTCTTGGTGAGCTTAAGGAGGGGTGACACGACTAGTGAAAGCCCTAGAATGAGCCTTCTGAGATATGAAACCTTTCCTAGAAAATTTGCTTTAACATTGGCTTCATCAAGGTGGATCCCGAATGATCAACTCTGTATTCTAGAGATTTGCTTAACTGAACTCCAAATGCACATTTTTGGCTTCACCAATGTGGTTTTCCTTTCTAGCTTTGACAACTATGTCATCCATGTAGAGTTTGATTTTTTTGTTTCCATATCATGGAAGATACAAGTCATGGCTCTCTGATATGTGGCTTTAGCATTCTTAAGTTTGAAAGGCATCATCTTGTAGTAAAAATTTTCTATCGGGATTTGTAAGGTTGTGTGTGGGGCATCTACGAGATCCATGTAAATCTGATTATACCCATTGCAGGCATCTAGGAAGGAGAACAATTCATTTCTAGTTGTGGCATCGATCAGAATCTCCATGTTCGGTAAGGGAAATTCATCCTTTGGGCAAGATTTAATAAGGTCTCAAAAGTTAACGTGACACCTAAAATATGGTAGAGATTGAGTATTAGCTAAATTATATCATGTAATGAACACTTAGAGGAAGGATTTGGGAACTAACCTTTGTTAGCCATTTTTCTTCTTGATTGGTACTACATTTGATAGCCACTTTGGATGTGTGATGGGTTTAATGAACCCGACTTTAAGGAGCCTTTCATTTTCTTCCTTTATCTTTAGGGTTACTTCTGGCTTAAAAACCCTTTATGGTTGCTTGATGGGCTTGTATTTGGGGTTGATGTACATGGAATTTTTCAATGTGATTGGGTCTAGTCCTAGCATCTGATTATATGACCTAGCGAAAACATCCAGGAATTGTACGATTTGAACAAAGGAAGGATGCAAGAATCAAGGTAGATGAACTTTATTTTCAAGGTAAAAGGTTATGCACCTTTTAAAAGTGTGAGTGTATTCAACCTACTAGTTACCAATATCCTGGCTGAGATGAATAGGGGACGTTTGTCCACTTGTCCATATGCAATATTGATTTCCTCCAACGGTTCTTCAACGGTGCTGTTGGAATCCTCTAAATGCTTGGAAGGGTATGAATTTTCGTTGTAGTATTTGACAATGTCGATGTTTTTGTCCTGTAAATGTTTGTTTTTGTTAGTTATGTACTATTTTGTTGATTAATTTATAACTTTGTGAATTATGTACCTTAGATTCTGTAAATTGAAATTGTGGCAGCATATGACTCGTAATGTTTTGTTGTGATGGGAGTATCACAGGTTGGATTTTGTTTTTCTGGAGAGTGATTAGAAAAGAGAATGATATTTGTATTATATGAATTTGTAGTAGACACAAAACAATGTTTTGTAGGATATGTTATATATAATTTAGAAACCATAAATCTTTTACCTTTAGTGCAACTTTCTTTGTGATTGGTGTGTCAGCCTCTTTATCATCCTCCACGATTGTGTAGTAGATACTACCATCTGATGTTATTACCTATTGTTCCAGGAACTAAGCTGACTAAAGATGTTAATGGCACAAAAGTTGACAGTACATATTTCAAGCAAATCGTAAGAAACTTAATGTACCTAACTGCCACACTACCTGATTTAATGTTTGTGGTAAGCTTGATTACCAGATTTATGGAGTCACCTACGGAGCTTCATTTTCAGGCAGCAAAAAGGGTTTTGAGGTACATAAAAGGAACCGTAGATTATGGTCTGTTTTATCAGAAAAAATCAGAATCAAGTCTAATGGGATTTAGTGACAGTGATTTTGGTGGAGATTTGGAGGACAGGAAAAGCACTTCTTTTTTTTTTTATTTTCATTATTCATCTCTTCTTCTTTTATTCCTGTTAGCTGTCTTATAGCTGGGTTGTTTTTGAGATTTAATGTTATGTGAGCCCATGGCGAATATGTCATATCGTTGTGCTTCTCTCTGTTGATTTGGATTAGGCTGTTCTTGAGGGCCAACAACATAAATGGAGTCCTCTGTAGTTCATCGGTTGTTTTATCTGTTATGCTCACGAGGATTATATGGATAGGAATAAATAATAATAATAAAGGTGGTTGAGCCAGTAATGCTTTGCATTGGTATTATTTGGGTAAGGTCTGAAATTTAGATTGAATGTTGTGTGTTGCTGATCGATTGAATGTAAAGAGCTTGAACGCCTGTTAATTTTTTATTTCATGATGTTCTGTCAAGAGACTTTGGACATACTGATTTGTCTTTGTCACCGGAGTTGAAAAATCTGATTTTCATAAAAAATGAAGGAAAATAAATAAAATATGAGAAAAGGAGAGGAGGAGAGTAGTCGGCAGTAGGGAACAAGTGGGCAGTACTGATCTGTTAATATTTCAAGACTAAAGTGAGAAGATCGATTGCCCGAGGGGACAAATTCGCCAATAAAAATAAATAGCAATAAAAAATGGAGGATAAAGAAAATAATAAATGCACAAGGAAAAGGGAGAAATGGGAAGGTTCAGTTAATAAACTCGGCATAGTAGTACGATAGGGAAGGATTAGGCTACACGAAGGAAAACAATAATAGAAGCAAAGAAAGAAAAATATGAAAATTAAAAAATATAAATAACATAAAAATAAAAAAAAAATTGCGTTGAGATAGCAGATTCCCATATGGTGCTATGTTCATGTTTGCTATGCTTTATGAAGTATTTGTGCACTTGTATTTGAGTGTTTGTGATTGCTTGTGCTTGAAGTCCCATGCGGGTCCCAACTATTTGGACCCGGAAGAGGGGTTCCTAATCCCTTTCCTCTCCCATCCGAATCTTATCCGGACTGGTTTGGACCGGTGCCTTGGGTTTTGGAGTCACTATTAAAATAATGCATTTTCAAAATCATTATCGGATGTCCTATCACCTCCATTTTCTAATTTGATAGGTGGCGATTCCATTTCCAACCCAAGTGGCAAGTGAGCCGGTTTTTCTGATGCTCATAGTGGAGTGGAGATAAAATGAAGAGGAAATGACAGTGGGAGTGGAGATAAAATGAAGAGGAAATGACACTGCTATTGTCAGTTATGTTTGAACACACCGTTGCAACCTACATCAGCAGGAAAGATGCCTAAGGGGTGGTCAGGGATGACATATGGAAAGGGGTAGAGAGAGAGAAGTGAGGCAGAGATAGATAGGAATGAAAAAGAAAGGAAGCAACCAGAGGGAGAGAAGAAGAGGAGGGGAGGCAGAGTTATTGTGGAGTTTAGGTCTGCCTTTGCAATTGGGAAAGAGGGAATGAAGGGGAGAGAAGAATAGGGTCAAGGAGAGAGAGAGAGAGAGAGAGAAGACCAAAAAAGGAAGAAAATCACCGACCGGTTTATCTACTGCCGCCTCAATGTCGAGTTAAAATGGATAATGAATAGTGCTTTGATCAATTTTTTGGATTAGGTTTCATAAACATATGTTTAAATTTATATGAAGGGGGAAGGGAATTTTTGTAATTTTTGGTTATTTGGGTCAAACAAGATCTAAGGGGGGTCAAACTGGGATTCTGGTTTAATGGTGGGGATTTTGGGTCGAGAAATCGAGGGTGGAGATGGGTTTGAGCATATACAGAGGTTTTGTGTGTGTAGGGCCATAAGATTGATTGAAATAGAATCTTTTGGATAAGAGGGTAAACAGGGGTATTTTTGGTTAAAATTTGGTAGAGTGGGGTGCATGAACATTCTAAGTTGACTGGTCGGGTTAGATTGGCCCAACTAGGCCCAGATCAAGTAGATTTGAAAGGGGTTTGATTCGGTAAATCTAAAGCTTCGAAACAGAATCTTAGTGCGATAAAAGGGTAAACAAAGGTAGTTTTGGATAAAAAATCATAGGTAGTGGTTTTAGGATGTCCGAGATCTTGTGGTGTTGTTTGATTGGTTCTGGATGGTCAAGATCGTAGAAAAGTGGGTCAACGAGAGGATCCAAAATGGAATCTCGGTTTGATGGAGGACTAAATAGGGAAATTTTGAGTTTAAACTTTACAGATAGATGTTTTGGTATGTCTAGAATTCAATGGTGTGGTATCCGAGACCAGTGATGAGCATAGTGTGCTATCCGAGACCAACATCCTACGATGAACATCGAATGGTAGCTCATGATGTGATGAACGATAAACAAAGCCAAAGCTGGCAATATATGTTTGCATGCAACTCGCGCTCCGCACAGATGCGGTAAGCCGCAACGGAAAGCTTCAGAGATTACTTATAGAAACATCCAAACACATTAGTTGATCAAAATTCCCAACATGTGTCTACAAGAAAACCCATGAAAGGGTGTAACCCACACATGTGTTGTGAGAATCCTTAGGGAAAGGAAACTCTATCCCTAGAGAGTTACGTTAGACACGTGGTGAAACCTTAGTGGAGTTTGCTTGATAGCTGACATGAGGATAAAAATCCCCTTTCCTAATAAGGGAATGTCTCCTTTGGGATCTTCTCCTAATAGCCTCAAGATCCCATTTTTATAAAGGGAGACAACTGACCCCCTAGGTCAGACACTACCATATAACCCTCACCCTAGGGTTTCTTAGTGAATCTCTCTCTCTCTCTCTCTCTCTTCCCTCTGCTCTTCTCCCACGTCTTCTACAACAATCATTCTCTCCCTTCTTCTCTCTTCCTTTTCGTCCTCTCTAGACTTTCGGAGACTTGACCATTTTCCGATTAGAGCCCATGGTACTTACAGTGTTCATTGCAATCTTTGTGATGCTAAGTTATATATGCTTACACCTCCTTTTGTGATTGTTGATATGGTGGGTTAGGTTCAGGTTGTTGAGACCATGCCGTAGCGATGGTCCTTACAGTTCCTTCAACGCAACACCAGAGTTGGTTAAAGCTTTCTAACTCTATATTTTTTATCCCTATTCAATAAGCCAGTTTCATTCCTAGGGTGCCTGCTCCACATAGCCTTTTTCTAGGGCATGCTCATCAAACACAATGTGTGTGAGTTTTTGAAACCTCATCACATAAGCCAAGAGATCCTCTCTTGGTCATTGCTTAATGTTGCGTAGATCAGCATTAGTAAGTCTCAATTCTTGAGGATTGCCCCTTTACGCATCGTACAAAGGCCAATGTTGTGGCGGTGTCTAGCCAGTCAGATAAGGTTTGTATAGGATTCTATTCGAATATGACTTTTGAAGGAGGAAGACAGTTTGGGCTTTGTTTTGGTTGGCCTCTATAAGGCTTTGCACATACTCATAGTTCTAGGGAGATAACAGGTACTTCAATGGGAGCGGTGCTCCGTTCCCTAGTTTTAGTTGTGGGGACAAGGTCAGAAGGGGCGGGAGGTTGCAGTAATCTGGAAATGTTGCCTACTAGCAGGATCAAACTACTGGTTTCTTGTGGTTGAAGATAATGTAGTTCGAGTGTAAAGGCCCCAGGGCGAATAGAGGGCTGAGTGGATAGTCTGGCTGGGGTGAAGGGAGGTTCTCCAACATAATCGTGTGTTGTGGGAGCAGCTGCAGAGCATCTCTCATTTCAACCTACACCCGTTCTAGGTGCCCAAACCGATCTTCGAAGTCATAGACTTTATGAGATAGAAACCCGATGTCAACACAATTGCTCAATTCCTAAAAAGTTGGTTCTTCAAGGTTCACACTCTAGGCATGTCCCTCATTATTAGTAGGTTGTTTTTCGGGAATTGGAGAAAGGTTGATCCTTCTGGGCACCACCTTCATGATAAAACTATTAAAAGTTACATCACCTTCTTTTACCTTCAGACAAGATACTTCGTTAGGAGCTGCACTCACTCTCCTTTTTAACTCGGTAGAATTCCAAGATATCTTTGCCTAGTTGTACGATCAAGTGTCAAGATTAGATCTAGCCTTGGTCAAGCACTCATTGTACATTGATCCCAAGTACAAACCAATCAAATAGTCTCAACGGGTCTTTAGACTAGAAGTGTTGCTGAAAATTAAGGAAGAAGTAGAGAGTCTCCTAAAGGTGGGCTTCATCAAGCCCACATCCCAAGTGGATGCAAGCATCCCACCAGTCAAGAAGATAAATGGCCAATTAAGGTTCACCTTAAGAACCTTCTCCCCTAGTATTCATCACGTAATGGAACTTAATTCATCATTGTCTCTTGTCACTCCTGTGTGTTGTGTCGACTTTTAGGACCTTAATAGATTCTGTTAGAAGGATGAGTTTCCTCTACCGAACATGGAGATACTAATAGATGCCACAGTCAGAAATGAACCCTTCTCCTTCCTAAATGCTTATAGTGGTTATAACCAAATCTATATGGACCTTGTGGCTACCCGACCCGAAGGGAGGGACAGACTAATATGGATATGGATGGAGTCGCCACTTAAATTTTTGGAATTGTGAATTTAGGAAAACCCAGGATTTTTCAAGAAAAACATTTTGTTTTTTTGGTGACTCGTTGCCCAATAAGGATGAGATTCTTAGGGTCTGGGGACTAATGTACGGTGTGGGGAGGTGTTAGGCACCCCACACTCGCCCAGTTAAACCGGCCACTACTTCAGCAATGTTCAAGGAAAATTTAATAATCTTGGGCATTAAAAGAAAACATACACATTGAAACTAAGAAAATGTAAAAAAAAAAAAAAAAAACATACGGGAGTATAAGTCACTAAAAAAGGTCAAGAGAAGGGAAAATGATTTAATGATTAAGGTATATAACATATGGCTAGAAGGAAGTGAGAAAACAAAAATTAATGAAATCCTAGTGGCAAGCAATGAAAATATACTCTAGATTGCAAGACTAGAAAAAGCGTCAATAACACTTGGGGGATACTCATATGCTGAATGGGTTGCTGGCTAGAAAAACTAATGGACAATTAGACCGTGAAAAAGCTAAATGATTTGAATCGATACTAGAGTTCTTACCTGATTTAATGTTTATGCATGAGTGAAGAAATCTACAACTTAAACTACTAAAACACATGCTAACTGTTAACTGTGATGTTTATTGGCGTGAGGGGTTAAATAATAACTAATCAAGGCCCTAGATAATGTGATAATGTGAAGGTGAGAGGACTGAACCAGCTAAAACAATGGACTAAGGGAGATGAAAGTACACGAGCGATGGATTAGGTATTTAAGCAAAAGCCTAGATGAAGATTTGGAGTCCATTCACATCAAACCCATTACATACTGAAAATGTAAGGGGCAACTATGCAATGAGTTTTGAAAAAAAGAATATCTGCAATGCGTGCTGAACTAAAAGGACAAAGGAAAAAAGAAAAAAAAACTAAAAAAAAAAAAAAGAATTAGAAAAAAATGGACGGATCGGAAGGGTGGGATTGGATGTCCAATGAAACAAACTAAATAACTAAGTAATTAAATAAACTTGGACCGTTACTCTAAAATTTAAAACAGAAAAGGGGGAGATGGGATTTCGGTTAAAACATGTTCAATGCTAAGTATAGTTGAAAGTGATGTAGATGCTGAATGCCGATGTTAAGGATAGATGTGTTAAAATTCTAAATTGGTTTACAAGATTAAAACAAAGAAAAGAAAATGAAAGCATGCACCCAACCATAGAATTTGAAAATTGGTATATAGCTACAAGACAAAGTAAAAGTTATAAAAGAAAAGGATAAAGAAGAGTGAGGGGAATCAAACACAATCCATGAGATTATTGTCTTCGACGGCTAATATGCTAATTCTACTAAACTACTTATAAGAAGAAAAGTGACAACAGAAATTGTCTAAAAAAACAATTAATGTAATCAATGAAATTTAAATGGTACTAATATCAGTGAAAAAAACTAGCGCCTGTTTGGAACCGTTGCCGTTGCTCCAGAAAATGGGGCCACATCAGTGCTATATAGAAAAAAATGGTGCTCCAAGAAACAGTTATCTTTTTTAAACCGTTTTCTATAGAAAACGGTGCTCCAAGCAATGCTTTGGGAATTGGGAAGGCA